>NW_025421843.1:0-64478 GCF_011764305.1 Mustela putorius furo
AGGCGGACTCGCGGACTAGGCCAGTGCTTTCCCCACAGGAAAGGAGAGGTGACAGGATCCTTGCACACTGACCGTACACTGAATAGGGAGCTTTGGGGGACTGTCCCCCCCACTCCTTCCCCTTAAACCCCGTGCCTCCTCCAAACTTCCAAATCCTGGAGGAAGACGGCATGTGACTCCCCGTTATTCAGGAGCTGTTTCTGCGAGTGCAGGGTAGGCGCCTGGTGGCTAAAGCATGTCTGCCCCAGGGACAGGTGGCCAAGTAGGTGCTATCTCTTTCGACCCAGAGGCTCAGGACAGGCATGCTTTCTGCCCAGACTCCTTCCAAAGACAGAGCACGCGCCCTGCCCCACTATCCCCTCCTGTCTCCTTAGCAGCCAGGCTTCCGTCTCTCTGCACAGGGAGCGGGAGACACATTGTATTGCCACCGGCCGCGCTCTGCCTGCCAGGGCCGGCTCTCCTGCTTCGCAACCTTTTCCAGACCAGAAGGCCAACGGCTCCTGCTCTTCTCCCTGGGCAGCGTGCTACACCTTCCACAGATGCTCCTGGGGAGCGCAGTGTGTAAGACGTGTCCCTTTCCTTAAGGCTCTTTCCACAGGCGCAACCGGGCTTCTCTGTCAGGCAGAGGGGGATGCCCAGGCAAAGAGGATTTCGCTCCATTCGGGTTTATCTGGGAAACCAAAAAAAAAAAAAAATAATAATTTGACTTAGTTTATTGAGATAATCACTTTTTTGAGGGCGGTCTGGAAAAAAACCCACAAGACCTCTGAAGTTTATCTCTACTTTACTATATACATAAAATTTGCTAAGAGAGTAGATCTTAAAATTCCTTACCATACATGCATAAAAAACAGTGGCAACTATATGAGATAGTAGATGTATTAACATTTTTATGTAGATTATATTGCAATACAGATGTATGCCAATTTATCAAATTGTACAAAATTTACACAATGTTAAAAGTTTGCAATGTTATAAGAAATCATTTCTTATATTTACAAATTATAATATGTCGATTATTTTTTTAATAAAGCTGGGAAAAAACTTTTTTGTAGAATTAATCTATTTTTTCAAAAAAGGAATTAAGGAAGTAGAAACTGCAACTAACTCTGAAATAATAGAATATAAAATCCATTTTAGTTATATACACTGTGACAAAAACTATTAGTTAGTTTACAATGAAGGAATACTTATGAAGCATGAAGGATGGTCTATAAATAAGGCTGAAAGAGCTCAGTTTTAAGGTTTAAATTTAAAATCTTCTTTTGAAATACTAAACTCACCACCCATTTTTCCAAACATAAATGTCTTAACTGCATTAATTTATTTCATACAACTCTATAATCTAGTTTCATAAGAAAGCAGCATGCAAATTTTGAATAAGACAGACTTGCTTAAGTTTCTTTATGATCAACAGTAAAGGATACTTCCCTAAAAATAAATAGAAGAAAAATCAGCACATTTATTATGATAATTATTATTCATAATGAGATTTGTATTGAATTAAGGAATATATATCCTCAGAGGGGGTAAAGTAAAATGAAATTTATTTTGGTAAATGTGTCTATGAAGAGTCAATACAATGCATCAATATAAATGAATATTATCATTTTGAACAATTTAATTACTATTATTAGAATTATTAAAAGTATAAAATTAGCTATCATTTTAGCATGGAATATGAGACTCTCATGCTCCATGCTTCATTACATCCACACAACAACTCTGCATAATAAGTATTATCATCACCATTTCATGGGTGAAACAACTGAGGCTAACACATTTAGATAACTGGTTTATGATTACATGGCTAGTAAAGATGCATCACACTAATTTAGGCTTTATGATTTCAGAATTGTACTCTTTCCACTGCACATTCTATTACTCTGTAAATACTTGGCTTGTTTTCATTTAGTTCTTTAATTTTATTCATGTGGTGATGGCTTAAAGCCTCATTTAAAGGAAGCTTAAAAAATTCATTTAACCAAAAGCTCCCAAGAATTAAAAATGTCATGGATCTAATGTAGACATGGATATCATTAGTTAATGGGTAACTATATATTTTCCACTCTAGTGAGATAACAATCAGAGTATTTTTTCTAAGTTTTTAGTCTCTGAGTGTTCAAAAGGACTTTGTTAAAATAGAAATATTTAGACAAAGGTGATCAAAAGTCTGGATCAGGTCACCTTAAGATAAATACTAGGAAACTGAGGAAACAAATGGAGATTTGAACACTGAGCTATGATATAATGAATGGTTTAAAGTATTTAGTAGAGCATAGAAAAGCCCTTTAAAGCCTGGTCTTAGCCTAGCATTGCAGCTTCTGGGATATCTGTCTATCTATCATCTATCTATCTATCTATCTATCTAGATATAAATTTGAAAACTTTTTTAACTAAAAGATTTTGAGAAATAGAACATAATTAGCACCATAGAAGATCTGTTTATGATAACAACCTAGCCCCTCCTCCCAGTTTGTTAATATTCTCTCTTATTTAATGTAACATTGTGCAAATATACCACTACTGATCTGCCGTTATGAATGATGAAATAACTATAATCATCTGTTTGCATATCCTGGTGAAAATATTCATTGAGTTCCATGTTGTATTTCTAGGAATGGACCAATTTTTTTTTTTTTAATTTTTAAGTTTTCTAAATATTGTCCAACTTACCTCATATGTTTTTATTATGTGCACTGTCATTCCTTCACATTCTTGCAAGACATTTTCACTGATGCCCAATATGGTAAGTGTGTAATAGTATGTCATTCTAGGTTTTAATTTATTTTTAATTTAATTTAATTTAATTCCAGATTAATAATAAAGATAAACAGTTTTTATATATGAGTGGCCATTTGGATTACCCTTTCTGTAAAGTACATGCTCAAATCTTTTGATATCTTAACATTGTGTCATACTGACTTCTTTAATAGTAGATTTTCTGAATGAACTTTTAGCTGTGTAGCTCTTCTCTATTTTATTTTGAACTTGTTTTCATTTCAAAATCTTTATATTTGTTTTCATAATCTGCTTTTATTTTGCTTTGTCTATTATCTATCTATCTATCTATTTGCAAGCAAGAGAGAGCGAGCGAGTGAGAGTGCAGGGAGGGATAGAAAAAGAAGGGAAAAGAATCTTAAGCAGGCTCCAGGCTCAGCACAGAGCCCAACTCTGGGCTCTATTTCACAACCCTGACATCATGATCTGAGCCAAAATGAAAGAGATAAAATAAAATTAAGGTGTTAAAAAAAAAAAAAGGAAAAAGAATTGGAGGTTTAATTAAGTGAGCCACCCAGGCACCCCTGTGGTATCTTAAATTGGCTGTCATATCTTTAAAGTTCTAGAGTATCCATTTAATTCATTTATAAAATCTTTCTCAATATCATTTTTAGTTTCAGTTTTTTGTTCAATTTGCTTCCCCTCTCATTTCTTTGAGCAGAGTAATCAAGCCATTTTACAATCTTTATTGATCATTTTAACATCATACTTAATCCCATTTTGTCTATCAAATCTTGTTAATGGTTTTTCTTTGTGTGCTTTGTTCCATTTTGCTATGTTCAAGACGTTATATTTGAAACTCTTATTGAGTAGGGATAATTAAGAGCTATAATAATGGTATGGTCCTCCTTGGCAGGATTTTCTCTTATATCTGAGACTCTACAAGACAATCATATTCCAAATTCAGTGATTGACTTTCTCAGTTTACACAGAAGGCAAGGTAGGCTATAGTCTTATTTCTGTTTCTCCTTGTGCTTTGGGGATCTCAACTTAAATTTGGGTTGTACCAAAGTCCTCAAATTTGATTGCTGCTCGATTTTGAATTTTGTTTCTCTAGTATCAAGTGTCTATTAAAAACACAGCTCAGTGTGTTTTAGCAGTTTCAAATGCTCTCATAGCTAAAATGGCTTCAGGCATATATCTCTAGACTCTCATTGTGTTTCGTATTTTGGCCCAGTAATCCCTCACTTATTTTTATAATCATTCTGATATTTTTAACTTTTAAAAGCTATTTTGTCTGGATTTTTAAGTTGTCTTAAGTAGGAGTTTTTAGATCACCATTACTAGAAGCAACAACAAACATACATGAAAATATCTGCAGTAGTTTATCACATCTTTATGACTTTGAACTTCCATAAGCCGAGGCATCCTTCTCTAATCACTTAGGCAAACTCCAATTTACCCTTTAAAACAACACAAGAATTGCTTCATTTAAGAACATGTTCAGGGATGACTCTTCCCCACTGTTCTTACCAACATTCCCACACACTCTTTGCTACCCACACCTTGTTTATGAACTTTCATTAGGTATATCAGCGTCACCAGAATTTTGCTCTATTGTATTTTTGTCCTTTAGAGCTTTAATTAAATATTAATTCCATAGAAAGTCTGTCCCTTTTCTTTCAAACCTGGGTTAGTTATTTCTTCTCATTCTTTGTCATAAGTTACTTTATTAGAGAAACTTACAGCTGTATTGTGACTTTGGAGCCTTTACAGTTTTTTGACTGGAAAAATCACCCATCCCTGAGATTTTTACGCCGCTTCCTAGCTGATATTATTCAGAAATCTGTTCAAAACAGACTTTTTCAGGGAGGCCCTTTCGGACCACTCAGTTACAAAACCTCTTCTCAATCACTGCTCTTTTTAAAATGTGCTTATTTAGTTCAAATATGCATCACTATTAAAGAAAAACCAGTATGTTTTTTTCTTTTTAAAGTTGGCTTACCTATTATCTATCTCTCCCATTAAAATGATTCCTCTGGGCTGGGGTTTTGTTGTGCTCATCTTAGGCCAGGAACTCAATAAATTGTCTCTGAATGACTGAATTGTTTGACTCCCTTGCTAGATTCTCAACTTCATGAGGCCAAGGATTGTTCTATTCAGTCCTTCTTTATCCTCAATGTCTGTTATATTGCAGTCATATCCCAAGTACTACTATAGGTTTCAAGTAATAGTCAAAACAATAGTAAACATGATTCAGACCCTACCAGTCAAATCATAAATAGGACCTTAACTGTAAATCCTTATCTTTAGATCAAAGCGGGTAATTGGGTGCTGAAGATACATTATAGAACTAATATGTTATAGAACTCCTCTGAAATGAGTCATTTATTCCATTACTTTTCCTGCACAGCTGCTGACCCATGTTTTGGTTCCTGGAAATAGCTGCTACCCTGTCATACTTCTTAAAAGCACATATATTGATAACTCTACTCATTCCTCCATTCCTCTGTGACTGTCACTGTGTTAAAATGTGGAGTCAGCTGACTCCCTTGTGGTGGTAATAAAGTAGATGAGTTTGCAAAGTATTTTGTTATTTCTAAAAATTCAAAAACCAAATTACATTGAAATCATAAGGGGTGTTTCAGGGAGAGCTGTAGGATGTGGTTTCTTGTGTAATCCACAGAGATTAGCTCCAACACATATTTAAACTCTCCTCTAGGAGCAACCTTAGTGGTAAAACAAGAAGATAAACAGATGTATACACACCCTGGCACAAAATTATCACTTATGTTTGGCTTCCTAGTCTCCTCGTGTTACTTATTTATCTTAACTTCTCTCTGAAATCAGGGAACACAGAATCTCAATCAGTTGACATTTTTTCTACTGAATTACCCAATAGTCTGATCATACCCCTAAGACTTTTTTAAATTAGTTCACTCATAATCCCAAATCTGCTTTGCTTCCTCATCTTAGTACACTGTAATTTGATTTCAAAATGAGGACAGTTGTCAGTAATGCCACATTCATTAATCTATTTTACAATTCCATGTACTTAGAACTATGAAAATATGTTAATAACATCCATTCCAATAAGCCACCCTAAATTTATTATCATGAAACAAGACCTCAAGAAAAAGAATTCAAAATCATCCATGTATTTGCAATTTATTTCAATAAAGCCTTTATCAATAGACTTCCCTGTGCACATGGTGGTCAAATTGCTGGTGAAAACCAGCCAGATCTATTACAAGCTTTCTCATGGCTTCTAGGTAACCCAAGTGAGCCTTTATTGATACTGGGAAGGGATAAAGCAGGGAAGGGATAAACAGTGATGTAAGAATTGGCTAGACAAAAGTAATGACTCTCATTACAGAGTGAGTATTTTAAAGCAAAAGAGCCTGTTGGGAATATTGTTTTATAAAATAGTGGTTTTTTTTTATTAACCTTTAAAAATTCAATTAGTTAGCATATAGTGTACCATTAGTTTCAAATGTAGATTTCAGTTATTCTTCCATAGCATATAATAGCTAATGCTCAGTACTTACTGTTATAGCTTCTTGAAAGCAGAATTTTAACCCACTGAGCCACCCAGGCGCCCTAAAAAAGCAGAATTTTAGATCATATTTTCTGATTACTTCCATGTAGTACAACACTTTCCTGCTAGCAACCTTCAAAACATACTGTTTGTTAGAGGAATTTCTTTAATAATAAATAAATAGGAATTTATTTAAATTTATAAATATATAAAATAAATAGGAATTTATTTAAATTTATTTAAATATTGCACACTGTTTCATTGTTCATAAATAAGGTGATGATATTATAGCCATTAGTTGGTAGCACTGATATATCACTTTCTTTTTACTTCTCAGTGCATTCTCTTTGCACAAAATAGATATATATTTTAAAAGAATCTGAATCTGTGGCAAACTTTTAAAAAACACTATACAGTAAAGTTTATCATTTTAAGTAATCTCAATTATCTTCCTCAATTGTGATAGTATATCCTTCTATCTAGGCCAGATATTGTATGAGGGATTTGAAGAGACATACTTTTCTAAATTTCACTTTTCTCATCTGCAAAATGCTGATCATGATCCTACAATAAAATACACTTACAATTTTTTGATGAAAATTTATTTATTTATTTTAAGATTTTATTTATTTATCAGAGAGAGTGGGCGAGAGAGCAAGCACAGACAGACAGAATGGCAGGCAGAGGCAGAGGGAGTAGCAGGCTCCTGGCCGAGCAAGGAGCCCGATGCGGGACTCCATCCCAGGACGCTGGGATCATGACCTGAGCCAAAGGCAGCTGCTTAACTAACTGAGCCACCCAGGCGTCCCTTTTGATGAAAATTTAATCTGTATAAACAATATATTTGCTGTAATGCGTGGTTCATGGAAAACATCTTATTTAATTATAAGCAACAACAGTATTAGAAATTAAGTAAATGTGTCTATAATATTGAAAGTTTTAACACATAATTCCAGTGCTTTGCCTTATTTTCTCAAATCCCTTTACCACTTTCACTGACAGAGTCAAATGTACTTTTTCTACTAGTAGCCAGCTCTTTGTCTTTTGTCAGAAAGATGCCCTTGTGAATTATTTATAATAGAGATATTAGCAATAATAATAATAATAATAATAATAATAATAATAATAAATAGCAATGAAAATGTTAAAAAAAGTTTTCTTAACTAATTAGGGTTCTTAGACATCAATTAGAGGAACCACCTCTGGAAAGCAAATTAATCTGCAAGACATTCCCAGAATTAACAAGTTAGTCAGATACAGGGTTGTCCGTAGACTGAAAGGTGAAGCAAAAGGACTAGGTTTGGAAAATAGGTAAGGACAGTGAAAAAAATGATCAAATTTTTGGGCAAAATAAATTCTTAGGTGTCCTTTCAATGGAGTCCTGGGCATTATGTAGCAGAAACTCTGGAGATTATCTCAATCCATTGGAGTCACCCCATTTATTAGCTTGCTATTGACAAAGTTATTTACAAACTGTAGAGCAAGAGGTTATAATGTAGAAAACTGATGGTAATGCACAAGATACTTGTTAACAATAATGCAAGTTAGTGATTTTTCATTAGAAAACATAAATGCTATATCCCAAATTATGGGCCCAGAGCACTTCTGCTGCACAACTCTGCTTATATCCCAAATAACCATGTGAACTAGTTTTAATATCTGCTTCTCTTCTTAATTTTTGAATAAAAATTCTTGACACAAGTATTTTATAATTGTGTGATAATCATGCATTTAATTTCTTGGAGAACAAAACACACTTTAGCATAACTTTGTTCTTTCACAGAACCAGCCTTGATAACACACTTCTATATGTTAGAAATGATGTAATATAATGTAGAATATTGGGCACTCGTTTGGTATTCTTTGCCATGTTTTGCACTATCTAAAAAGAGATCAGTGAACTTGGACTGGAGTTAGTAGACATGGAAGAAAATCAAATATTACAGAGAAGAATACTCTGTGGTCCACAACCTAAACGGGCTGGGATTCCCATCATTTGGATCCCTGTAGCTTTACAAAAGTCAATTAAATTTTTGTGTCTCCTATTAAAGTTGATTCCCCAGTACTTTTTCAAACATCTCTTGTAAAGTATTGTTTCCCAGAAAGAAAGGGATTTTGCACATGTATCTTCCTTTGTCTCTGGTCATGATCTCAGTCAGGATCCTGGGATCGAGCTCCATATCGGGCTTCCTGCTCATTATGGAGTATACTTCACAGTCTCTCTCTGCAGCTAACTCCTCCTGCACCACTCATGCTCTCTCTCTCAAATAAATAAATACAATCTTTAATTTTTTTAATTAAAAATCAGATAAATAAAATAAAATAAAAAGTCTGGTCCTACTGCCCCACTTAGCTCCTTTTTTTTGAGTTGTATTTAAAGCAGCATGAGAGAACATAAGGCTTTTTTTTTTAATTTTTTATTTTTTATAACCATATATTTTTATCCCGAGGGGTACAGGTCTGTGAATCACCAGGTTTACACACTTCACAGCACTCACCAAATCACATACCCTCCCCAATGTCCATAATCCCACCCCCTTCTCCCAACCCCCCTCCCCCCGGCAACCCTCCGTTTGTTTTGTGAGATTAAGAGTCACTTATGGTTTGTCTCCCTCCCAATCCCATCTTCTTTCATTTATTCTTCTTCTACCCACTTTTTTTTTTAAAAGGAAATAATTGAGTTTCGTTAGGATTTAAGATCTTGTCTGCTAGACAAAAACGTTGGCTTTGTTAACATGTGAAAATTAACAAAAGAGAATAAGATAGAATTCTAAAAACTTTTGTAGAAATTAAAAATTTCCTCCAACCCAATTACATACAGACACATTAAGTAAATTCATTCCAATGTCCCAAACCATCCTTTTCTAATAGTAATGCATCTGTGTAAACAGGGTCAACCCAAGGAATAAATAAATATTATTATTTTTTTCCTGTCTCTTCCACAGTCACATCTGGGTATATTGGTAGCAAGCCAATTATCTATCTTATAAGACATGATATCATAAGGAAGCGTATTCTGTCCATTTGGAACAACTGAAAATCATTGTAATTTTATCTTGGTGCAGTAACTTGAGATGGCACAGTGTGGGTTATGAATATATATATATATATTTTTTTTTACTGGGAAGAAGAGATTATAGAGATATTGGTTATCCAAGAGAGATTGACAGGTGTTGATAGTTGCCAGGTCAATATCCATCTACTTTTTCCTTTAATATCAGTAAGCACTGAGGGATTGACAACAAGGAAACTTAAAACAACATCAAATATTTTATTGTCTCTTTTCTAGTGATATTGTAACCATATGACAAAGTATCAGTCGTACAAGCTATCATGCTCTTTTACCTCTATCTTTCTGCCAGAAATGTGGGCTTAATAGTGAGAACTCCAACAGCAATTTTTGCAACTGTGAATAAAAAGCCATGAAAACCTCTAAGATAGTTCACTTGACTTTCTTAAGACGCTGAACCAACACCAGAAAACACTCTCTGTAGTCTTCTTGTTAAATGAAAAAATATGGTTAAACCACTTTTGAAAGTCTACTACATACAGCAAAATGTAAATCTTAATTGAAATATGTCCTCTCAGCTGTGCTTAAGCAACTGAGTCCTGAGCTTTTCAGGTTTTCAGTCTGAAAGAGTACACCTCTGGTGCTCTGAAAGGGAAGAGAAAGGACACCCTGTTCACCATCTAAATTAAAGAAGAGAAATCTGTGCATTTAAGTGGGCCATATAAAATTTATCAAGCAATTATCTCCTAACTCCTTCCTATCCAACTTACCTGATATGCTCTCCCTACTCCTTTATTCCACGCTACTGCCTTTTCCAGGATTCTGTCTCACATCACAACATGTCTTCTGTTATTTCCTTCTTGCAAGCTAGTTTTGTTTTCTCCATCTAAAGAAAATCAACAATCATTGTGTATTTCAATTCCCACTTTCCTCAAATGCATTGATTCTTCCTATCTATTACTCTTTTCTCATACTCAGTGTCTTTGTCTTTATGGGGTTTGTACTTTGCTTTTCCCCATACTTTACTGCCATTATATAATCAAATCTAATAACTTCTTAGAGAAAGTTAAAAATTCCTGCATAGCTACACGTGAACACAAAGTCACTGATTTTTAGCAAACCTATAAGATAGTCAGACATCCATTCAATTTCTTTTTTTTAAGATTTTACTTATTTATTTGTCAGAGAGAGATGACAAGCAGGCAGAGAGGCAGGCAGAGAGAGAGGAGGAAGCAGGCTCCCTGCTGAGCAGAGAGCCCGATTTGGGGCTCGGTCCCAGGACCCTGGGATCATGACCTGAGCCAAAGACAGTGGCTTAACCCACTGAGCCACCCAGGCGTCCCTCCATTCAATTTCTTAACTGAGTCTCAAATGCATCCTGAGTTCTAACCTAAACCTAATTTCTACTTCTTACACGTTGTTATATGACCAAATTCTTTCAGTTCAGTATTTTGTAACATTTAAATATTAATCAATTGATGCTTTGTCTGTGTATTTCTATGAAAAAAATAATTGGAATACTGTAGATTTATTGATATATTTATATATTTATAATCAAAAGTGTCATCAGTTGAAGTTTTTGGAAATTTCAGATATAATGATTAACCTAAAATGATACTGCCTCAAATCCCTCTGATATCAAGGCCCAACACCTGATTATAGCCAAACCTGTGGTGGATAGTTCCATGGGAAATTGCAGTTACTTAACACTGATAGCATCTCATGTTCTCTCTCTCATTTTAGAATGTGTCCAACACAACCCAAAGTGTAGGAGAGTTAATGTCCTCTGAGGACAGCTCTCAGTGAAGTGGAAATAAGAACCATAGATAAAATTGTCAGTTTTCAATTCTTCATGAGGACAACTTAAAGAAGTTTCTCAGGACCTTTCAGTAAAAGCAAGCCTTCATTTTCTTTCAACAACAATTATATCAACAATGTACCTCTTTGACAAAGTTGCTTCTTCACTGTATCACTTTCCCATTCTTTTCTACCTTGGATAATCTCCCAGATAAACTAACAGTACTCAAATCCTTTGTCCTACTCTTTGCTCTCAGGATAAATGGAGCCAAAAGACTTAGATTAATATCAAGTTCTGAATGGGATCTTAGAGCTATTTCTGTCCAGATTTTCATAAACATAGGGACCTTTGAATTATCAGGCTATAAATAAGTTCTAAACGGAGGGGGCAAAAGCAAAAAGTAGAAATTTTTATGTTTGATTTTTAATCATGATTAATTGACTTTATTGATTATTAAAAATACTAACATTATAAAAGAGTGGATCTTTGTAAAACAATGTCATAATGTAAGAAATAAGTTGCATAGTCCTTTGGAGAATATTAAACCAAGTGTTCAGGTGCCATCTAATTTCTTCTTTAATTCAGAACTTTGGTGTGCATTATCTTGAGGAATAGGATTTTGAAGTCCAGACAGACTAAAAGAAAACAGATCCAAATGTGTGTGTTTATATTTCTGCTTTTGTTGTAAAAATCAAAGTGTGATTGCTGGTTTAAAATGGTAAAACTAATAATGTTCATGGACTCTATTATAAATTTTCTAATTGTACGGGAAGAATCCAATAAACATAGAATTAATTGATTTACAAATCTTCAAAGAGCTACAGGATCAGGTAGTGGTATGTTCTAATTCAACAGCATCATAATGCAGCATTTTATATGTGTGGCTACCAGATATTTTCATGAATGTTTGCTAGCTAGTCAGCCAATACAGAGAAATATTAGGTAGGGTAATTACTCACAGTTGTGTTTAATAAAATGAGAGAAAATTATCAAATGACACTAATAATAATAATCCTATTGCAGGCTAAATAATTCAATGATAATTACAAGTATTAATCTAGCTTTCTTACCTGTTTGTGACTCTTCTCTCCTTTATCATAATGGGAGTAGCAGATTGTCTGCAATGAATTGTGAAAACCCAGCAGTGACTTTGGCAGTGAAGGCCTCCCATCAATTTTGATAGGTTAAAATGATTCTGGTTAGTCTTGAGCAAATGTGTCAATTTTTTTTTCTGTGTGTGTCATAAAAGAAAGAAGCAATAGTAAATTCTTGCTGTTATTCCATGGAGCCAATAAAATCATACTGCCAACAAGAGGCTGTTGACACCATAAGTGTAGTTAACTGTCTTGAAATACTAGGCCTCGAAATAAAATTCCAATATTTCACATAACCTCTTTTTTTAAAGAAAAAAACAATACAAAACAAAACAACTATACTGCTTACATTTAGGGCCCTGCTGTTGTGTAACTATTTTTGAACATGTCTACTGTAAGTGTATATATATATTTTTTCTGTGCAATAAAGTCATTTAGAGATAAATTTGGATTGCAAATTATTTTGGGGGAGGCATGGTATTTGTGGCTAGTCTTACAAGTAAAAAGGACTAAAAGAAAGAAGAAAAACATTTTTTATTACAGCATATTTACATTGTCCAAAGTACTTATTTACTATAATACTGACTAATGTATAATACTGTACACAAAGAAAGAAGTTAAATGAGTTATAATTCAGTCGAAGTATAGCTGGCCATTTTAAAACTTACCACTGAAACTTTCTGGTATGAAAAGTGATATCTGGCATTCTGGTCCAGTTCATTACGTCAGGTCATTTGTATGTTCTTATTACCATTTTGATAGCATAGCACATTTTATAACCCAGACATTTTACAATGGAACTATGATGCATGTATTTTCAAAAGTATAGACATACATGAAGCTATGAGGTCAAAAGGGATGAATGTCCGTAGTACCATATAGACTCAACAAATAAATGTGTCCAAGGCTCTGAGTGAGATTTATGAATATTGTGTAAGAATAGGCCAACATGTAGTTTTGATATAAATAATCTGTTCTTAAATTAGAATTACAGTCGTTGAGTACAGTGTTGAAAATGGCAGATAGATTTTAGCTATCGTTGCTCACTAGGGAAAATGGAAAAATGTTTAGTTTGGTCAGATTTTCACTTAACTTCTGAAAAATCTTATGTTTGAGGGAACCCTTCTGAAATAAGAATCCTTAAAGACATAACCCCTTTGGCACAAGTTTTCAAGAAACTTGTTTGATGTTGTAGACAACTATATGGCACACGTACTGTTCTAGATGTTTCATGCCAATATTATGTAAGCCATACCAAGACTACATATACATATAGAGATGTTCCTCAGCTTACAAGGGGGCTATGTACAGAGAAACACATACAAAATTGAAAATGCATTTAATACCCCTAAACTATCAAATATCATAGCTTACCTTAAGCTTATTTAAACATACTCAGAACACTTACATTTGCCTGCATTTGGGCAAAATCATCTTAAGCAAAGCCTATTTTATAACAAAGTATCAAATATCACATGCAATTTATTAAATATTACACTAAAAAAAGAAGAATGGTTATATATAGAATGGTTGTAAGAATATCAGGTGTTCACCCCTGTAATCTTCTAGCTGACTGGGAGCTGTGGCTCACTGCCCCTGCCCAGCATCACAAGACGGCACCATACCACATGTCACTGGCCCTTTTTATAAAAGACCCAAATTCAAAATTCAAAGTACAGTTTCTACTGAATCACTTTCACTTTCACATCATTGCCAAATATATCATAAGTTGAATCATTGTAAATCAGGAGCCATCTGATTTGAAAGTTAAATCACAGTCACCCATATACACACAAAAAAAGACCTTCATGTAGGGCCATCTATGTATCTCTAAACAACATAGCATGACATATCAACGGCAAAAAATGGAGGTGAAGGGGACAATTGCTTTGCGTCAGTACTCTGAGCAGTAACATACATGGCCTTACTCACCTAGCAGAACTCCAGAGCTAGCTGATGGCAAGGAATTTTGCAAATGTTTGCTGAACAGCTTAAGCACTATTATTTTAAAATTAGTGTGCATATCTGTTTTCTGAAGATATGTTAATTTATTTTATTGACTTATTACAAAACCAAATAATTTCCTCTTATTTAAGTGGCAGGTAAATAGAATTCTTTTTAATTTAAATCAAATGGCTTTTTAGGGGAATATATACTAAAAATTCTGAAACTTGTATTGCTTATGAATCTTTTATTGGAATCCTTATCAAGTTGTATTTTTCAAGTTTTTCCTAAATAATCTTCAATGAATTGAAAATATTTTTTGGATTTTATTCAAGGCTATTAACGCACAATTTCACTTTGTTAAATATAGTGCTAAACGTTCAACCACAACGTTGTGTCTTTTTTTTTCCACTACCACATCCTCCATCTACTGAGTGGATTCTCTCCCCAACTAGCACATATATACCATTGTCTATCTTTAGGATAAGTAAGGGTCATCTTTTGTCTTTATTCTATTCCTCGTATGCTTCTGAACTTGTTGAATTTTAATATAGTCACACCATAAGCATCACATATTTGATTGCCCTTTCAATAGTAAACAGTGCACAACCAGAGCATACCTTCAAAGCTATCAATATACTTACTCTGATATATTATTTTTGTATTTTTGTAAATTAAAATAATTAAATTATAGAACAAGAGTTTCAGGTGGTAGGTGTTGTAAGTTTTACCCAAACTGACCTCTGTCAAACTCGTTTTTGTCATCATATATGACCAGTAGTTTTCTCAGGTTTATTTTTAGAATATCCTTGTATAATGAATATTTACACTGATATCTAGTATAAAAATCTTGCAATTTATTTTAGTAACATTAAGATATTGAAAATCAATCTATTTCTTTAATTCTTTAAAGACATTTTTGGCTTGTTTCCAGTACTTTCTTACTGGTTAAAAAATGAATTTGAAGTAATCTGAATTTCATTATTATATGGCACTTTCCCTTTGATGAATACAAAGACGATATTCTATATTAGCTATCTGAGAAGAATTCATTTTTTTAATTTTATTTATTTGTAAGAGAGAGAGTGAGAGAGAGCACAAGCAGGGGGAGCAGCAGGGTGAGGGAGAAGCAAACTCCCGGCTAAGCAGGGAATCTGTTGCAGAACTGAGTCCCAGGACCCTAAGATCATGACCTGAGCTAAAGGCTCAGGCGTTTAACTGACTGAGCCACCCAGGTGTCCCAATATGAGAAGAGTTCTGTATGTTCTTCCTATTCATATGAAGTTTAAAGTCTAGGTAATTAACTTAATATTTTAGTGGCTATTACATAGATAGCACTATGTTCCAGGCAGAGAGTAAGAAACAAATATTAAATCAACCATATTCTATGCATTCTAAATGAAAATAATTAATCAATCATAATAAATCCTTCTATTTATGGAATATCAACTTATAAGCTTTCCTCCATATGAACAATGCCAAATACCAGAATAAAGGGTCATCTAATACAAATAAAGGATAGAATTAAAGAATTCTGGTAAGCCATTTAATTTTGAAAAATGGTGCTATATTGTTGCTGAGTTGTGGTTT
Source organism: Mustela putorius furo (assembly GCF_011764305.1). Lineage (NCBI taxonomy): Eukaryota > Metazoa > Chordata > Mammalia > Carnivora > Mustelidae > Mustela > Mustela putorius. Next base: position 15,696 of record NW_025421843.1, read on the forward strand.
TCAGTTACATAATATCTGATAAGTGTAGAAGTAACATGAGTGTTACGTGAGATGAGAAATGGTATATAATTAAGATATTTTTAAAAGTACAGATAAATACAAATTTGTAAACATAGCATTATGGAGGAATAAAAATAAATGATAGCTACACACTCTAAAGTGAATAAATCTTGATAAGTTAATAGAGAATTAAAACAAGGACAGTGCAAAAAGTATGGTACATTTTTATGAAGTTCAAACAAATTCTGTGAAACCGTAGATGGACTTAAAGATAGTATTATGTATCAAATATTGTAAAATTAAGCAAGGAAGTAGCACACATGAAATAACCAAAGCATACAACCTTGGGTAGATACAATAGGTGTGATCATGTTCTACTTCATAAAGAGATGAGTTAATAGATAAATAGAAGTAACTAGACTTTTTAGACGTTAATAAAATTTGCCTGTTATTTCTTAGCAATATAAAACATATGGTTTTGTAACAAAAACGCTTATCTTAAAAATATTTAAAAATAAATTTCAGGCTACTCATAAGGTTATATTTACTTTTCGACTGAAGGAAAAGCTGGTTGTTGTAGTTGTAGTTGTTTGTTTGTTTTAGTCTCCTCCTAGTTTTTATTATTATAATGTGGAATGAGGAATGTTAGATTGAAAAGTGAATTATTTTATAGACAAAAATCATTACTTGATTCACCTCCTGGTACAGCAGATGGAACTCCTGAAAATATGCCCTTTTGCCTTATGGAAGAGTAACAGTTATGCTTACTTCTGAAACATACTTGGTGGTTGCCCTAAATAGTGACACCATAGTAAACAGTTTGAATATTTGCAATTAATTTTTATAGTCATAGGGCTCCAAAAGGCTGGTATCTTCGCTGGTATAAAGTTCAAGTTGTTGGTATTCAATGGCAAAGATATTATTATTTTTTCCATATGCTCCTTATTCCAGACATGAAAGTTATTTGCCTAAAATTTTTGTTTAAAAATTTTATTATTTATTTGACAGAGCACAAATGCACATCAGGCAGGAGAGAGAAGCAGACTCCCTGTTGAGCTGAGAGCCCTCAGATGATACATGGATTTTTTTCATGACATATGCTCAGAGGCTTAACCCAGACCATGCGCCCCCCATGACAAGTTATTTTTTTTATATAAATGTATTTTTGTTATAAAAGATTTTAACTTTTTAAAAAATTTATTTTTTTAAATACAAAGATTTTTTAATGTTTTACTTTTCTTTTTTTTTAAAGATTTTATTTATTTATTTGAGGTACAGAGCAAGTAAACAGAGAGAGAGAGAGGGGGGGGAGGGAAGCAGGCTTCCTGAGGAGCAGGGAGCCCAATTCAGGGCTCGATCCCAGGACCCTGAGATCATGACCCGAGCCAAAGGCAGCAGCCCAAACCACTGAGCCACCCAGGCACCCCAATGTTTTACTTTTCAATATACTACTTAGAATATAAAACCTATTCCAGTTGGGAAGAAGTTTACCGTTTAAAAAATGGTAATTTTCTCATTGTGTCTTCCCCTCTCATTGCTTTATTTTGAATAAAAAATTTCACAATAAACATAACTGATGCTTTCCTTTTGATAGTCCCTCTGTTGGTCATATTGTATATGAGCCATGACAATAAGTTTTACAAAATTTATTCATGTTTGTTGATGTGTTTTATCATAAAAAATTTTTCCTCCCTTATCTAGATTCCCAGCTTTCAGACAGGTGGACACTTCAATAAACCATACCCAAGGGATGTATCAAGTACTTCTTAGACATCTCTCAGATCCTTGAGGTCTCATTTTGCTTAATATTAACAAACTTATTTTAAAGTTTATATGGAGAGGCAAAGACTCACAATATTCAACATAGTGTTGAAGAAGAACAAAGACTGAGGACTGACTTCAAAGTTTACCATAACGATAGGGCGCCTGGGTGGCTCAGTGGGTTAAGCCTCTACCTTCGGCTCAGGTCATGATCCCAGGGGCCTGGGATCGAGTCCCGCATAGGGATCTCTGCTCAGCAGAGAGCCTGCTTCTCCTCATCTCTCTCTCTGTCTGTCTCTCTGCCTATTTGTGATCTCTCTCTCTGTCAAATAAATAAATAAAATCTTTTTTAAAAAGTATACCATAACGATAATTGTAAGCAAGATATTGTAATACCACAGAAAGACTAGATTAAAGGAACGGAATATATATTATCAATTATATTTTATATTTAATATAAAAGCAAAAGCAATACAAGAGAGCAAAATACAATCTTTTAAACAAATGGTTCTGGAGTAATGGTGAAGCTAAATGTAAAAATATAAAATAAAAATAAAATAAAATAATAAAATAAAACAAATCCAGGCTGATATCATACACTCTTCACAAAAATTAACTCAGATTGGATTATAAAACTAAACATGAAACATGTAGAAGGTAATATAGAAGAAAATTTAAATGACCTTGGTTTTGGAAATAACTTTAGCTTCAAAAGCACAAGCACAGAACTTAAAAATGTCTACTCTGTGAAACAATGCCAAGAGAATGAAAAGGCAAAGCACAGACTATGAGAAAAACTTTGCAAAATACACATCTGGCAAAGGACTGTTAATCAAAAATACACAAAGACCCCTTAAAACTCAACAATGGGGGAAAAACCTGATTAAAAATGAGCCAAAGTCATTAGCAGATACCTCACAAAAGAAAATATTACAGATGGCAAATAAGCATATAAAAAGATGCTTCACATCATATGTCATCAGGAAAATGCAAATTAAAACAAAAAAGAGACACCAGTACATACCCAGAATCCAGAACACTGACAACAGAACGTGAAATGTTGGTGAGGATGTGGAGCAACAGGAATGTTCTTCCATGTCTATTGAGAATAAAGAATGGAAAACAACTTGGCAGTTTCTTACAAAACTAAACAGATTCTTGCCAGATGATTCAGCAGTAGCAGTTCTTGGTATTTATCCAAAGAAGATGAAGTCTATACCCACAAAGATGTCTATAGCAGTTTTATTGATAACTGACAAAAGCTTGGAAGCAACCAAGATATCCTTCCATAGGTGAAAGGTCAAATAAAGTGTAGTACATGCAAACAATGGAATATTATTTAATGCCATAGAAATGAATTACCACGCCATGAAAAGATATGGATATAAATATTTAATATATATATGATTTTAGGCTTCTACCAGTCTATCAATAGTATTAGTATATTTAAACAGTGAATGCTCAGCACTCATGAATTTACCTAATAAAATATTTTGGGTTCAATATTTTAAATACTTCAACCTCCATGATTATATTCCTAATAATTTTGAATTGGGGTAAATAAACTTAATTTTTTGTAACTTGTTTCTTTTTTTTTTTTTTTTTTTAAGTTGACTTATTGCAAAAGAGCTCAATGAAAGGCTCCCTGCTGAGCAGAGAGAGCCCGAATCCCAGGAATCAACCTGAGCCGAAAGCAAAAAAAAGCGCCCCTGTACTTGTTTCTTATTGCTCAATGAAATTTTAAAAACTTACAAAAAAAAGTTTAGTTTTTATTGCCAAATAATTTAAAACTTTATCTTTATTCAAATACATATATTTTTATAAATTGATTTATATGCTACTAAAACCAAAAAGTTATATTAGATTTCATATCATGGAATCAATGCCAGAAAGTCATCTGGTGATGACTTGTCTTAAATAGAGTTAAGATGGGTGTTATTACAATGCAAGATGGAAACAAAGATAGTATATCAATTGAGTGTTACATAACTTTTCTGTTTTGATCAAGTTACTAATCTACAAAAGGCTTTTATCTGTGACAGAATTGGGAATTTAACAAAACTTTTAAACTAGCATGTGCGACTCATTCCTAGAAAACAACACAATCAATAACACTTTATTTAGATTAAATCATGACTATTTCTGCATTTGAATAAAAAAGGTAGCAACCCCAATAAGTTAATTGAACAGGAAAAGTTGAAATGCTATAATACTCCTAAGGAATTAAATGATACAGTCATGAATTACAAAAAAAGGATATAAATTACCAAAGTGTTTGTATAATAGTAATGTACAACTGCCCATTATCGTTCAATAGTGTCGGCTTGTACAAGAACTCTATAAAAGAACTCCACTTCTAAACCGTGGAAAATATGTTCCCTTTTCCCCTATATACAACTATTAAGCCATTCATTTAGCTTTTAAAATATCCACTTAATACAGGCTTTTTACTCATTTGAACAGGCAGCAGGGCTCTATTCTTATTGCTTACATCTGAAGGATAGACTTCTAGCGTAAGAGGTAAAGCCCATAAAGGAGCTCAATGATAACAACAAAATAGAGTTTAGTGAGCCCTTACAATCTGCCAGCTACCTTTCTGAGAATACTTCAATTAATAAAACATATAAAATACCTGACCACAAAGAGCTTACATTCTTTTGAAATATAATAGTGAAATAAACCAATAATAGAGGGGCACCTTGGTGGCTCAGTCCATTGAGTGACTGCCTTTGGCTTGGGTCATGATCTCAGGTTCCTGGGATGTAACTCCCCAGCAGGCTTTCTAGGCAGTGGGGTGTTTTCTTCTTCCTCTGCGCCCCCTCCCAATTCTATCTCTCTCTGTCTCCAATAAGAAAATAAACCAGTAATAGAATAATGATTGATGGTTGATGGTGATAAGTGTTACAAAGAAATACAAGAAAGGTAAAAGCCATTGGAGAATGCTGGGAGGAAATTTAATTTTATTTTGTGTTGGGTGGTTATATCTCATTTATGAGATGTTACTTGCACAAAGACCCAGGAAGTGAAGGAGGGTTTTATACACATATTAAAGGAAAAGATTGCTCTAGGCAGAGCAAGTACGTATATAGACTTTGTGTGAACAGCTGGTCTGTTACTTTTGAGGAAAAGCAAGGAGGCCAATGAGGAGTTCATAGTGGTGGAGAGAGGAAGAACGTATTGATGCGTGACCTTCTAGTACATTGAAACGCCTTCAGTTTTTATTTAATATGAAAGGGGAAGATACCAAAAGACTTTAAACAGCAGAATAAAATCATCTGACTTGATTTTTAGGTTAAGTTGCTGTACCAAAATAAATTGCAGGGAGAAAGGAGTGCAGGATGTGTGGAAGTGGGGTTATCAATCAAGTCAATAACTCAGGAACATATGATGGTGTTTTTAGCATGCTGGGTGGTAATAGAAGTGGTGAGGTATGGTTTTTATTTTGTATATATTTGGATGGTGAATATTCTGGTGAACAGGATGGAGTATGTGCAGGACAGACAATATCAACATTTATTTTACCTGCACAAACAGAAGGGTGGAGTCTTCATTCCCTGATATGGAGAGAACTACGAATTCAAATGTTCTTTCTGATTAAATGGCATAGTGATGATGAGGACTTAGTCAGACATTGAAAGAGAGCAGTAAGCATAGTGTTAAGCGGTAAGACGTTATAATACATTTGAACATCAAAAAACGTTGTGTTGGATCATCTGTTTATGTGAGTAAATAAATAAATAAAGCTTCCTGGGGTTCTGATAGAGGTAAAGAAGACTAGTATATGATCCAAAGGTGCACGTGCACCAAATGTTTATAGCAGCAATATCCACAATAGCCAAACTATGGAAAGAACCTAGATGTCCATCAACAAATGATTATATATCTATATATATATATATATATATATATATATATATATATATATATAATTTGACTATATATATATGATGGAATACTATGAAGCCATTAAAAGAAATGAAATCTTGCCATTTGCGATGACATGGATGGAACTAGAGGGTATTATGCTTAGCAAAATAAGTCAACCAGAGAAAGACACTATCATATGATCTCCCTGATATGAGGAAATGGAGGTGCAATATGGAGGACAGGAAAAGAGTAAATGAAACAAGATGGGATCGGGAGGGAGACAAACCATAAGAGACTGTTAATCTCACAAAACAAACTGAGAGTTGCCGGGGGGGTGGGGAGGGTAGGGAGAGGGTGGTGGGGTTATGAACATTGGGGAGGGTATGTGCTGTGGTGAGTGCTGTGAAATGTGTAAACCTGGCGATTGTCAGACCTGTACACCTGGGTCTAATAATACATTATATATTAATTAAAAAAAAAAGAAGAAGAAGAAGACTACTATAAATCAGATGCTATGGTTTTCAGCAAAGAGTGTGTAATCAGGCATATTTTATTAAAGTAGCCAAGTAAAATGATGGTCGAAAATTGGAATAACAGAAAACATAAAAATCAGAGATTTTAAAAAGAGATATGGGACAGTGTAGAGAATATAGTCAATGATATTATAATAGTGTTATATGGTGACAGATGGTGGCTATATTTGTAGTGATCATAGAATAATGTATGGAGATATTTCAAACCTGAAACCAATGTAACACTGAATATCAACTATACTCAATAAAAGAATTGTAAAAATAAAACAATTTAATTGAAAAAGATAAAAAGGGACAAGAATTTGAAAAGTGAATTTTAAAAAGAGTAAAGATGAGGCTAAGACATACTCTGAACCTTGAGGAAAACACCATTTTGAAAATTCTTCCCATTTTGAGAAAACTCAAATGAATCCATACCATAAAAGAACCCATTTTAACTGAGAGATGTAATGAATGCTCAAGAAATAATTTTATGACAGGATAATTCTTCCCTATGAAACAGCATACAGAAACCAGGGGAAACACCTGGAAGCAAAATAAACTATACTGAAAATAAGAATTAGGAAAAAGATAAATGATGAAAGATAAGAAAATTAGACCTGCGACAGAGACCTAGTGAAGAGAATTTTTAGCTTGTGGTTTAATGTTTTTGAGGATAATCTAGAGTTCATAACTGCCTTGAGGCAGGCTGCTTGTAGGCAGTTTAGGCAAACCCCTAAGACAGGCCTACTTTGGGCAGGTGCTGTTGGAGGAGGCCATAGGGCTGGAAAGACAAATCCAACCATTTGACTAAAGTGTGTGTGAAGCTGTTGAAGTCAGATGCAACAGAGAAAGACCTGTCAAACCTAATCTCAGAAATGGAGATGATGAAGATGATTGGACAGCACAAGGACACCATCAACCTGCTGGGTCCTGCACACAGGACGGTCCTTTGTACACTCTCATGGAATATGCCTCCAAAGACAACATACAGGAGTACCTGCAGGCCCAGAGGCCTCCTGACCTGGAGTACTGTTACAATATCAGCCACAATGCAGCAGAGCAACTCTCCTCCAAGGACCTGGTATCCTGTGCCTATCAGGTAGCCTGAGGCATGGAGTACCTTGCCTCCAAGAAGTGCATACACCAAGACCTGGCCACCAGGGAAGTGCTGGTGACAAAGGACAGCATGATGAAGATCTCAGACTTCAGCCTTGCCAGAGATATCACCACATCAGTTACTATAAAAAGACAACCAACAGTGGACTGCGTGTGAAGTGGATGGTCCCTAAGGCCATGTTTGACCAGATCTACATGCACCAGAGTGACTTCTGGTCTTTTGGGGTGATCCTGTGCAAAATCTTCACTCTGGAAGCCTCCCATATCCTGCAGTGCCTGTGGAGGTGGTTTTCAAGCTGCTGAAGGAGTCATTTGATGGATAAGCCAATAAGTGCACCAGAGAGTTATACACAATAATGAGGGGTGGCTGGCATGTGGTACCTTCAAGCTGGTGGTAGAAGACCTGGATCATACTGTGGCCTTGACCTACAACCAGGAGTACCCGGACCTGTCCTTGGCCCTGGAACAACACTGTCTATGCTTTCCCAACACCCAAAGCTCCACCTGCTCCTCAAAGAAGAATTCCACCTTCTCTCATGTGCCACTGCCCAGGGAGGACTATCTGCCCTGACACATAGCCAGCTTGCCAATGGTGAACTCAAATGACTAGTATCCCTATTACTCCTGTCCAGATTCCATCATAAGCTGTAACCCTTACCCCCCACGCTCCCTGCAAGACTCACTGCCTTCTCCTTTGTCCCTTTCCTACTGGCAGGAGCCAGCTGCCTACCTGAGGCCTTCACCCCTTGAAGTTGACCTCTCTTCCCCTTCCTCTTCCTCCTCCTTACAACCTGCTCATGAAAGAAAGGCACAGAGAGGCAGGTACATGCTCATGACTACTTCCTTCCCTCCCATATGTTGGACCAAGTCCCCTCCCTGGCATCTGGTATTGCCTGGACGTCGAGGGATTGGGAGATGAGGCATGCCAGTGAAAGGTGTGGGAGCTTTCCTGTTTTGTTTTTGTCTACTTAGCATAACATATAAGACTGAGTTCTGGTGGCAGGGACCTAGTGCTTAGGGCTATAGCACTAGTGAGGGGAGGTCCACTGCTCTGGGCCTTGGCTAAGAGCAACCCCTGCTCCAGAGATATGGTGCCAAGGGCTTATTAATTTTGATACTAATTTGCTTTGCTGACCAAATACCTGGTATCAAAAGATGGGAAGGCAAAGACTGGAAGCAGTGTTGTGACCATGGGGTCCAGCCCCAAACTATGAAGAAAACACAAAGTGTATAAATCTGAGTAAGTATATATTTACACACCTCTTTAAATAGGTTGTTATCAAAGATTTAATCAATGGGTAATATGCTCCTCGTGGCTGGGAAGCATCAGTTGCCATATATTAAAAACAAAGAAAAGAGGTGTCTGGTGGCTTCCTCCATAAGTGTCCCTTCTATTCAGGTCATGATCCCAGGGTCCTGGGATGGAGCCCCACATCAGGCTCTCTGCTCAGTGGGAAATCTGCTTCTCCTTTTCCCTCTGCCCTGCTTATAGTTCCTCTTCCTTTCTCTCTGTCTGTCAAATAAATAAAATATTAAAAAAAAAGAAACAAACAAAATGTTTTTAAAAGGTCTTTTTTTTTTTTAATTTTCTACAGGTGCCTGGATGACTCAGTTGTTTAGGCAGATGTTTGCATTTGGCTGAGGTCATGATTCCAGTGTACAGGGATCCAGCCCTGCATGGGACTACTTGCACCCCAAGGAGCTTGCTTCTTCCTCTCCCTTTGCACGTGATCACCCCCACTTGTGCGCTTCCTCTCTCTCTCTCTCTTTCTCTCTCTCGCTGTCAATAAACAAAATAAAATCTTTTACTAAATAAATAAATAAATAAATAAATAAATTTCTAAACCTACTTTCAGTTTAGGTCCCTTAACAAAAATTGCTACTGATTCATTAAAAAAAAAATAAAACATTATTTAGAAAGATGCTTCCAGAGCTATAACGCTGTTTTTTTTTTTCAGGATTAAATATAGAAGTGCTTTATAAAGTAAAAGAATAAATATGCTATATTAACACTAATCACACTGTAACTTTGGTGGTTATATCAAGATAATGAAAAGTGATTTTAAAGCAAATTTCATTATCAGACATAAAGATCAAGTCAAAATTAGAGAAGAGTAAAAGGATGAATTCTTCAGGGAGTATAATAATTCTTGACTTTTAATACTTAATAACAGATTTGGGGATATATATATGGAAAAACTAAGAACAAAAATCATAACTTCTACCTTAGAAGAGAAATGTAAAAAAAATTTCAACACCTTTATTTTAAGATTATATAGACAAATGGTCATCAAATTGGTAAGATATGTAAGACTTGAACAAAATTATCAACTAACTAGATATGCTTGATATTACAGAACACTCCCAACAACCGAAGACTACATATGTCTTAAGCCATGATTTTCTTTGCAAAGGACATTGATAATGTTCTAGTCATACCTCCGTGTACCAGGAAAGAAGTAGCATATTTCTTGAAAGACACAGCTATCAAAGCTCCATTGAGAAACCGTAAAGATGGAAAAGGGATTTGCAAATTATATTATCCGATAATGGACATCAACTCTGATTATTAAAAAATGAATAAAAATAAAAAACCTTACTAATAACCAAACAGAGTATCCAATTTTACATGTGAAGAAAATTATTGAAGAGACATGTCAGCAAAAGGATATGGATGGCTTATAAGCACATGACAAATTCCTCAACATTTAGACATTAAAGAAATACAAATTAAAATCATAATGAGACATGCTTACATATCTATTAGAATGGCTAAAATTATAAAGGCTAATTGTACTTCGTCTGAGCTAGATTGAGAAGCAGCAACAAAAAATCTAAACTGTTGTTGGCATATATCATGATACCACCACTTTGGAAAATAGTTTGGAAATTTTTTTAAATGCAAAATATGTTGCAGTTACACAAATAGCCATTTTACTTCTAGGCATTTAACCAAGAGATACAAACCCTATGTTCGTACAAGGACTTGTATATGAATTTCATAGCAGCTTTATTTTTAAGAATTGAAAACAGTGGAAATGTTCATCAATGTCCATCAATAGAGCAAAGACAAATTATGATCTATTCATTAAAGAGATTACTATTCAACATCAAAATGAACTATTTACAATTGGAGATTCTCAAAGTAATGGTGCTGAGAAAAGAAAAGCCAGGCAATGAATAGTATATACTGTGTGATTCCATGACTATAAAAAAATCTAGAAAATACAAATTTATATATAGTCACAGTCATCAAATATATTGGTGTGATTTTAGTGCTTTCTTCTGTGCTCCCATAGCTTCCTACACTTGGATCTCCGAGCATTTGTTACACCATGTGAAAATATGAACTCTTTTTCTTTATTCTGTCTTACTAGAATAAGAATCCTTGAAATTTTATGGACATTTGAACTCTCAGTTATTAGCAGAAATTCTATCACACAGTAAATTTCCAAATATAAAAGCCAGAGTTTTACAATGACTTCTAAGCTTTTACATGATCTAGCCACTCATTTAACCTCTGTGACCTCTTTCCCTGCGTCTCTTCAGTCCCTCACAGTGGCCTCCTTGCTATTCCTCAGATATGCCAGGCATGATCCAACCTTATGGCCTTCAAGATAGCCAATTCCTTGTCTGGAGTGACCTTATTGCTGATAGTTCTGGGCAAATTCATCACCTTTCCATACCTTTGTTCAATTGTCAGCTTCATTGTAACTACCCTGATCTTCCTATTAAAATTCTTAACTCCCCATCCCCTGCCTAGCAACCTTGATTTTTCTCACCCTGATATAATTTTTCTTTTTTCCAATTGTACTCATCATTTTTGAATGCACTATGCAATTTTTATTAAGGTTTATATCTTTTAATTGTCTCACCCATTAAAATAAAAGTTCTAGAAAGCCAAGTATTTCATTTACCAGTGTAGTTTGAAGTAATATCTGCCATATAATAGGTTCAGTAGACAATTGGTAAATTTCAGAAAAAATTAATGTTGAGAGTTGAATTTCATAAGTCATTTCAATATTTTTTTCCAAAAAATAAACTATGTAAAACATACCTTAAATTTACTTTCAAAATATTCCATAGCATATAATTGACAAAATAAGACAAAAAAAACCCAAAATAAGACAAAAGCCTTAAAGAAACAATCATACAATCATATAAATAATTTAATAAAATAAAAGTTTCATTCATCTATGTAGATCATAATAAATGTTTTTAATAAGCATGAAATTATAACTCTGAAGTGTGCTAAAATGAAACCACCTGCTAAGGGTGAGAGAACAAAAATAAACATCATTTTTCCAAATAAGAGGAATTTATTACCTTTGAATCAAAGCATGTGGATTTGTTCAAACTGGCAATAAAGGAATATGGAAACAGAAACCATAGATTGTCATATTTTAGATTTCTAAAAGACTTCAAAGTGAAGAGTATACATTTTTTAAATGCTACATAATGCTACATAATGACAAGATGACAGGGTGTGACAAATAGCATTTTAAAAGCTCTACTCATAATGGAACGGAAGGTGTCATTTCCCTATAATTTTATATATGTCATTAATTTACTATATCTGGATACAACACATTACCAAACAGATGTTCATCAAAGACTAAATCATTTTTAATGGAACATAATAACTTGAACCTACATTTATTAATCATTTTTTTCGATCTAACATTTATAGTCTCGCTAAACATTTTATCAGTTGTTGACAAAATTCAAAGAAAAATAGGATAAAAAGTTGTGTTTGGAAAAGTAGATTTTCTTTGAAATTTGCATTTAAATGAAATTATTTGCTGATATTTTTAAAACTTTAAATGTAATTTTATATATATCTGACCTATCAGATGATATAAAATTTTTGGAGTAAATATGACTTATTTTTTTGATCTTGCTTGAAGGTATTAATAAAGAGCAACTGTTTGTATTATTTGTATTGTGATATCTTAGATAATAAACATGAATAAGTGGTATAAAATATGTTTTTTTAAAAATTTTATTTATTTACTTGACAGAGATCACAGGAAGGCAGAGAGGCAGGCAGAGAGAGAGGAATGGAAGCAGACTCCCTGCTGAGAAGAGAGCCCACTGTGGGACTCAATCCCAGGAACCTAGAATCATCACCTGAGCCGAAGGCAGAGATTTTAACACATTGAGCCACCCAGGTGCCCTAAAATCTGTTTTTTTTTTATATAGAATTATAGTTCTTGCCAAAATATGGAACTAGCTGGAACTGAATGCCTCCTTCAAAGTCAGCTCTGGAGAAATTATGCAAGTGTAATATGGAACTATTTCGGATATGTACCAAAAACAAAGAAATGATGATAATTTCCTTAAAAGACTCAAAGTTGCTCTTGACTGGTATGTTTCAAGCTCTATTCCTGGTTTGAGGACAGGTTTTTACAGGCCTGTCACTGTAGAAATCAGCTGGATGTTTAGAGGCGATCAGAACTGTACAAAAACCTTGAAGGGGTAAAGACTTGAAAATTCTTTAGAGAGATTAGCTCACTAAGGCATTATTCATCCACACATTTTCCTCCAAACAATTAAGACTGATGGATGAGGGGCACCTGAGGGGCTCTCTCATCACTTGGGTGGTGGCTTAAGCCTCTGCCTTCATCTCAAGTCATGGTCTCTGGGTCCTGGGATCCAGCCCCACATCGGGCTCTGCTCAAAAGGAAGACTGCTACCCTCCCTGGTTGCCTGCCTCTCTGCTTACTTGTGATTTCTCTCTCTCTCTCTCTCTGTGTCCAATAAATAAATAAAATCTTTAAAAAAAGTCTGATGGATGCTAAATTATGAAAACTGCTCCCTCCAAATGATGCTTCTTCATAAGGATTTAAGAATTAAAAATTGTAAGAATTTAAAATTGAAACTTGATCGTAGGATTTATCTTATAGAATAACATCAAGTGAAGGCAGTTAATATTAGTTCTGAAGTATTTGTGATTCTGAATTCTTGGCCTCATTAGTAAATTTATTTTTCATAAATTATTATTTAATATATAATAATATATATAATATACTATATGTAACATATATAACATATATAATATATATAATAAATTAATTCATTTATTTATTATTTATTTATTATTTATTTATTTATTATCATTATGTATTTATTTATTAAGTCAAACACAAGAAAATGAATGACCTGATTGAAAAATTGGCAAGGACTGGAACAGACACCTCACTGAAGAATATATTGAGATGGCAATAATGATATGAAAAGATGCTGTGATGATCCACAGCATGTCTAATTAAGGAATTGTAAATTAAAAGAACAAAGAGGGGCGCCTGGATGGCTCAGTGGATTAAGCCGCTGCCTTTGGCTCAGGTCATGATCTCAGGGTCCTGGGATCGAATTCCACGTTGGGCTCTCTGCTCAGCAGAAGCCTGCTTCCCTTTCTATCTCTCTCTCTGATTGCCTCTCCATCTTCTTGTGATCTCTCTCTGTCAAATAAATAAATAAAATCTTTTAAATAAATAAATAAAACAATGATATATCAATACACATCTATTAGAATGGCTATAATCCAAAATACTAACAACATAAAATGCTTTTGACGATGAGGAACAAGAGAAACTCTCATTCATTCTGGTGTTAACACCAAAATGGTGCTACCACTTTGGAAGACAGTTGGGCAGTTTCTTACAAAACTAAACATATTCTTACCATATGATCCAGCAATCGTGCTCCTTGGTACTCACCCAAAAGAGCGAAAATTTTGTGTACACAGAATCCTGCATATAAACCTGTGTTTGTAACAGCTTTACCCATAAGTGCCAAGAGTTGGAAGTAACCAAGATGTCCTTCAGGAGGAGAATGGATAGATAAACTGTGGTCCATTGAAACAATGGGATATGATTCAGCGATAAAGAGAAATGGCTATCAAGCAATGAAAAGACATGGAACAAACTTAAAATCCGTCATAATAAGTGAAAGAAGTCAATTTGAAAAAGCTTCATGTTGCAAGGTTCCAACTATATGACCTTCTAGAAAAGGCAGAACTATGCAAATGGTATAAAAGTCAGCGGTTTGTAGCAGTTAGGAGAGGAGGAGGATGAACAGGCAGAGCACAGAGGATTTTTAGGCCAGTGAAAATGTTCTGTATGATATGTATGATATTTTAGATATATATCGCTACACAGTTGTCAAAATGCATAAGATACTATACCAAGAGTGAACTCTATGAGAAAAGGTTTTTTTAAGATTTTATTTATTTATTTGACAGGCAACAAAGCAGGCAGAGAGGCAGGCGGGGAAAGCAGGGGTTGGGGGAAAGCAGGCTCCCTGCCAAGCAGAGTCTGGTCTGGGGCTCAATGCCAGGACTGCGAGATTATGACCTGAGCCGAAGGCAGAAGCCTTAACCCACTGAGCCACCCTGGTGCCCCACCAAGAGTGAACTCTAATGTAAACTGTGGACTTTGGGGAGATAATGATGTGTCAGTGTAGGGTCAGTGAGCGTGAAAAATTATCACCGTGGTACAGGATGTGGATAATGGGGAAGGCTGTGTGTATGTGAGGAAAGGGAATTTTACTTTGATCCCCAAACTACTCTAAAAAATGCAGTCTGTTAAAAAAAACTTTATAATGCAATATAATACAAAACAAGAATGCATATCAAGAGAGAAATAATGTTTAAAGGGAACGAAGTACTTTAGTAATGTGTACCTAGGGATTTTGATTGCACATTTGTAGGAAGTTCACATTGTCATTAGCAATTGTTTATCTGTGAAGTAGAAGTAACATAAAGAGTGATGAAAACTCAAAAATGCAACATTAAAAAAAATGCCATCTATGGGCTCTTAAAAAATGGAACAAAATTTGCTTGGCTTTTTAAGCTTTGTGGGGAATGAAGGGACAGAATTTAAATTCAGCTTTATAAAAGATTGGATAATATGTTTCTACAAAGAAGGCTCCTCTGAGTAACATAGAAATGAACATGGTAGCAGAAAGTGGAAAAAAGGTTACATCTCTTGTGAGCTCATGTTCTCTGAAACCCTGTCACTTGATGGAGACAGTAACTGTTTGATGAATAGCAAATGGTAGTATTTCAGATTCCCGGGATTTTCCCGAAGAATCCTGAATGGATTTTTTAAAAATATGTAAAGAATGTCTACAGTGCAAGTACCTGCAAATAACTGACATTTTGGAGAGAATATTTTAATCAGCAGAGAAGGTCAAAATGACAAAGTTCCAGGATCAGAGAAAACATATGGAATTAAAAAATAAAAAATAAAAAAAAGATTTTTTTGAAAGGACTTTTTTTTTAAAGGACTTTAAACAAAAGTCCTTTTTAAGAGACAGTTGGCTGTTTAAACCAAAAGTACAACTCACTGAAAGAATCGCTGCATTATTTATTGGCGTAGAAAGGACCTGGAATGTAGAAAGACCCATTCTGCAGAGGAAAAAATAGAATCACTAACAGGCCTCATGCCTTGCACAGCCAGTGGCTAGAATCCCTGCCTCCTGAGACCCTGTGCTAGCAGGCCGCTAGAACCATCTCAACTATGTTAGTCTATCTTGGAAGCCAACAAGTGTTTGCCCAGTTAAGAGCACGGTAACAATCAGTCACGTTATGTTATAATGATTGTCGATATCTTTAAAAGCCTTGTCAAGTTCCTTTTTGAGTAACCCTCACCCCAACCTTAGAGAAATTTATCTGTGGTTCACCTCTTTGAAATACCTCATTGTTGTTCCACATTTACCATAGCCAAAAAAAAAAAAAAAAAAAAAAAAAGCTTTTTATTAACAAAGTGTTCAGAAGGGGGCGCCACTGTAAACAATGAGAGTTTTCGCTGCCGGGAAAATTTTGTTGCAGAAACAGCTGAAAGCAATCAGGTCAGACAGAGCCAAGGGCTGGAGGGATTTTTAAAATTACAAAAACCGAACCCAATCAAACCAAAACAAAAATCATAACCAATTGCCAAGATTTCAAGTTTGCTACTAAAGGTATGACATTCTCCTAAGACATGCGTGTGACTTGATCAATATATTTATATATTTATATTTGAAGAAGAAGGAACTATTTGATGCAGCATATCCACGTTGATTAAAAATTAGCAGATATGAAGATGGCGGAGAAGTAGCTGGCTGAGACTACCTCAGCTAGCCGGAGATCAGCTAGATAGCTTATCTAAAGATTGCAAACACCTGAAAATCCATCTGTAGATCGAAGAGAAGAAGAACAGCAATTCTGGAAACAGAAAAACAACCACTTTCTGAAAGGTAGGACCGGCGGAGAAGTGAATCCAAAGCGACGGGAAGATAGACCCCGGGGGGAGGGGCCGGCTCCTGGCAAGCAGCGGAGCAATCGCGCACAAAATCAGGACTTTTAAAAGTCTGTTCCGCTGAGGGACATCGCTGCAGAGGCTACCCGGGGAAAAGCCCACACGAGGTCAGTGTGGCCTCAGGTCGCGCAGGGTCACAGAAGGATCGGGGGTGTCTGAGTGTCGCATAGCTTGCGGGTATTGGAACGGGAAACCCGGCTACAGAGACAGAGTCGACAGTAAGCTCGCAGCTCAGTGTTACTTTGAACCGGTCGTAGGCTCAGTGAGCTCAGAGCGCGGCCGGAGGTCAGGCAGACGGGAGTAACTGGGCACTGTTCTATGAGGGCGCACTGTTGAGTGCGGCCCTGGGCTCTCGGCTCCTCCAGGCCGGAGACCAGGAGGCCGCCATTTGTATTCCCGTCCTCCGGAACTCTACGGAAAGCGCTCAGGGAACAAAAGCTCCTAAAAGCAAACCCAAGCGGATTACTCACCCCGGCCCTGGGTAAGGGCGGTGTAATTCCGCCTGGGGCAGACACTTGAGAATCACTACAACATGCCCCTCCCCCAGAAGATCAACAAGAAATCCACGGGAGACCAAGTTCACCTACCAAGGAGAGCAGCAGAATTCCAGAGGAGGAGAAAGCCAAGCACGGAACTCATGGCTTTTTCCTGTGATTTATTTTAGTATTGCAGTTAATTTAATTTTTTTCTTTTTCATTTTTTGTCTTTTTTTCTCGCCTTTGGGTAAATTTTTTTTAAAACTGTTACCTTTTTCTTTTTTAACGATTTTTTACTAGTTTATCTAATATATATATTTTCTTTTTTATATTTTTCTTAGGTTTTTCTTTTTTTTAATTTTTTTCTTTTTTTTTTCTTTCTTTCTTCCTTTTTGAAACTTTTTTTATCCCATTTCTCCCCCCTCACGATTTTGGATCTCTTCTAATTTGGTTAAAGCATACTTTCCTGGGGTTGTTGCCACCCTTTTAGTATTTTACTTGCCCCTTCATATACTCTTCTCTGCACAAAATGACAAGACAGAAAAATTCAACACAAAAAAAAGAACAAAAGGCAGTACCGAAGGCTAGGGACCTAATCAATATAGACATTGGTAATATGTCAGATCTAGAGTTCAGAATGACAATTCTCAAGGTTCTAGACGGGCTCGAAAAAGGCAAGGAAGATATGAGAGAAACCCTCTCGAGAGATATAAAAGCCCTTTCTGGAGAAATAAAAGAACTAAAATCTACCAAGTTGAAATCAAAAATGCTATTAATGTGGTGCAATCAAAAATGGAGGCTCTCACTGCTAGGATAAATGAGGCAGAAGAAAGAATTAGTGTTATAGAAGACGAAATGACAGAGAATAAAGAAGCTGAGAAAAAGAGGGACAAACAGCTACTGCACCACGAGGGGAGAATTCGAGAGATAAGTGACACCATAAGACGAAACAACATTAGAATAATTGGGATTCCAGAAGAAGAAGAAAGAGAGAGGGGAGCAGAAGGTATACTGGAGAGAATTATCGGGGAGAATTTCCGCCTGGGGCAGACACTTGGCAATATGGCAAAGGGAACGAGCATCAAAATTCAGGAGGTTCAGAGAACGCACCTCAAAATCAGTAAGAATAGGCCCACACCCCGTCACCTGATAGTAAAATTTACAAGTCTCAGTGACAAAGAGAAAATCCTGAAAGCAGCCCGGGAAAAGAAGTCTGTAACATGCAATGGTAAAAATATTAGATTGGCAGCTGACTTATCCACAGAGACCTGGCAGGCCAGAAAGAGCTGGCATGATATTTTCAGAGCACTAAACGAGAAAAACATGCAGCCAAGAATACTATATCCAGCTAGGCTACCATTGAAAATAGAAGGAGAGATTAAAAGCTTCCAGGACAAACAAAAACTGAAAGAATTTGCAAACACCAAACCAGCTTTACAGGAAATCTTGAAAGGGGTCCTCTAAGCAAAGAGAGAGCCTACAAGTGGTAGATCAGAAAGGAACAGAGACCATATACAGTAACAGTCACCTTACAGGCAATACAATGGCCCTAAATTCATATCTCTCAATAGTTACCCTGAATGTTAATGGGCTAAATGCCCCTGTCAAAAGACACAGGGTATCAGAATGGATAAAAAAACAAAACCCATGTATATGTTGCCTCCAAGAAACTCATTTTAAGCCCGAGACACCTCCAGATTTAAAGTGAGGGGGTGGAAAAGAATTTACCATGCTAATGGACATCAGAAGAAAGCAGGAGTGGCAATCCTTATATCAGATCAAATAGATTTTAAGCCAA
This sequence comes from Mustela putorius furo, assembly GCF_011764305.1. Lineage (NCBI taxonomy): Eukaryota > Metazoa > Chordata > Mammalia > Carnivora > Mustelidae > Mustela > Mustela putorius. The sequence continues at coordinate 34,531 of NW_025421843.1, forward strand.
AGACTAAAATAAGAGATGAGGAAGGACACTATATCATACTCAAAGGGTCTGTTCAACAAGAAGATTTAACAATTTTAAATATCTATGCCCCCAACGTGGGAGCAGCCAACTATATAAACCAATTAATAACAAAATCAAAGAAACACATCAACAATAATACAATAATAGTAGGGGACTTTAACACTCCCCTCACTGAAATGGACAGATCATCCAAGCAAAAGATCAGCAAGGAAATAAAGGCCTTAAATGACACACTGGACCAGATGGACATCACAGATATATTCAGAACATTTCATCCCAAAGCAACAGAATACACATTCTTCTCTAGTGCACATGGAACATTCTCCAGAATAGATCACATCCTCGGTCCTAAATCAGGACTCAACCGGTATCAAAAGATTGGGATCATTCCCTGCATATTTTCAGACCACAATGCTCTAAAGCTAGAACTCAACCACAAAAGGAAGTTTGAAAAGAACCCAAATACATGGAGACTAAACAGCATCCTTCTAAAGAATGAATGGGTCAACCGGGAAATTAAAGAAGAATTGAAAAAAATCATGGAAACAAATGATAATGAAAATACAATGGTTCAAAATCTGTGGGACACAACAAAGGCAGTCCTGAGAGGAAAATATATAGCTGTACAAGCCTTTTTCAAGAAACAAGAAAGGTCTCAGGTACACAATCTAACCCTACATCTAAAGGAGCTGGAGAAAGAACAAGAAAGAAACCCTAAGCCTAGCAGGAGAAGATAAATCATAAAGATCAGAGCAGAAATCAATGAAATAGAAAGCAAAAAAACAATAGAACAAATCAACGAAAGTAGGAGCTGGTTCTTTGAAAGAATTAATAAAATTGATAAACCCCTGGCCAGACTTATCAAAAAGAAAAGAGAAATGACCCAAATAAATAAAATCATGAATGAAAGAGGAGAGATCACAACTAACACCAAAGAAATACAAACTATTATAAGAACATACTATGAGCAACTCTACGGCAATAAATTTGACAATCTCGAAGAAATGGATGCATTCCTACAATGCAGGTTATGTCATTAGGTTCAGGGTCAGGGTCACTGTTAGGTTCAGGGTTATGTTTCTGGTCTTTGCCTTGGTCGGGGTCAGGGTGAAGTCTAGGGCCAGTGTCAGGTTTACGGTCAGGATCAGGTATTGGTTTAAAGTCCCCATTCGGGTCAGGGACAAGATTATGTAGTGGTCATTGTTAGGGTCGTGGTTAGGTTTAGGTGAGGGCCAGGGTCCAGGTTTATGATCAGGGCCTGGTATAGGCAAAGTTCAGGGTTAGGGTTATGATCAGAGTCAGGTATAGGGTCAGGGTTATTGTTAATGTTTAGGGTTAGTTCTACGTTTAGCGTTCGGTTGACGGTTAGGGTTAGAACTTGTTAGGGTCAGGGTCCGTGGTAGGGTTAGGGGTTAGTGTTAGGGTTAGGTTCAGAGATAGGATTCGGGGGAGGGCCCATGTTAGTGTCAGGGTCAGGGTTACATTTAGGGTCAGAGTTAGGTTCAGTCTCACAGTCAGGGTCAGGTTTAGTGTTCCGTTGACTGTCGGCGTCACTGTAAGGGTCAGGGTTAGGTTATCGTCATGGTCTGGGTCAGGGTCAGGGTGAAGTTTAGCACCAGTGTTCTTTTGAGGGTCAGGTTCAGGTATGGGTTTAAAGTCCACATTCGGGTCAGGGACAGGGCTATGTAGTGGTCAGAGTTAGTGTCAAGGTTAGGATTAGGATCAGAGTCAGGGTCAGGTAAAGGTCAGGGCCAGGGTCAGGTTGAGGGTCAGACTTTGGTATAGGGTCAATGTTCGGTTCAGTGTCACACGTACGTTTTGGCGGTAGGGTTTGGGCTTGGGGTTTGGGTTAGAGTTAGAAGTAGGGTTATGGTTAGCGTTAGGGTTAGTGTTAGACAGCGTAAGGTCAGGGTTAGGTTTGGTTTCGGGTAGGGGTTAGTGTTAGGTTCAGGGTCAGCATGAGGTGTAGGTTCAGGGTCCTTATTAGGGTCATGGTTAGAGTTACCATTAGGTTTAGGGTTAGGGTCAAGCACACTGTCACGGTCAGGGGTAGGGTTAGGGTCCGGGTTAGGTCAGCGTCAGGGTTAGGATTAGGGTCAGGGTCAGGGTCCTGGTTAGGTTTGATTCACGGTTATGGTAATGTCAGAGTTAGGTTTAGGTTCAGGGTCCACATCAGGGTCAGGGTCAGGCTAAGGTTTAGGTTTAGGTTTCAGGTCAGGATCACAGTCAGGGTCAGGTTCGGGGTCAGGGTCAGGGCTTGGGTCAGGTTTTGGGGCAGGCTCACAGTCAGTGTCAGGGTCAGGGTCAGGGTTAGTGGTTACTGTTAGGGTTTGCCCCGCTCCTGGGTCATGGACCCATCCGTTCAGGGTCTCAGGATAAACCCTGGGCAGAAGGGTGTAGACCCTACACCCGATCCCACTTAACCAGCCTTAAACAGGGCTGTGAACATGACTTGCCCACCAGATATCTAAACCCTCATCAGCCTGATCCTGCTTGGGGCATCTCCACCCACGATGGCATGGCAAGGTCCTCTTTACACACAGACACCCAGAGGCACTCGCACACACACACACACACACACACAGAGACGGGGAGGAGACCTAGGGCTACACAATTGGATAAGATGTGTGGGACTCTCTGACTCTGAGCCCCTGGTGTCACCTTTTAATTTTATTAGCCAAAGGGCCTGCGGCTTTGGGGAAACCTGATATGACTTGCCAGGGAGGGGAGTGTCTGGCGGGCGAGCTCTCTTTTCCCTGCATCCTCTCGGCTTTAGTACAGCAGAAGATAATGTCGCTTCCTTTAGGATGTGCCTAGAAATGAGCTGGGCATGGCGGTTTTCTCTGTAATGGGGTGCCTGGATACGTGGGTTCCAATTCAGTTGGGCTCTGTCGTCAAGGAAGTGAGGTCACCACTGCCTGGGGGCTCCTTACCGAACTTCCTGCTTCACCAGAGCTCCCGGAGCCGCCGGTCCCCAAGCTGCTCAAGGCTCACACTCCACTCAATGCAGTGCCCATCCAGTGACCCCCATAGAGCCTCCCCGCAGCCCCTGGGAGGCCTGGGTGCAGCTGCTGTCCCCGCTGGAGGGAACAGAGCTGGGTTTAGGCCAGCTTAGTGTTAGGGTTAGGGTTAAGATTGACTTAGGGTCAGGGTTAGGGTTAGACGTCTTTGGGGTCAGGGTTAGCGTAAGATTTAGGGTTGGGTCAGGGTTAGGGTTAGGTTCATGGTTAGGTTTAGGGTCAGGATCACAGTAGGTCCAGGGTTAGCGTTACGGTCAGAGTCAGGCTCAGGGTCAGTGTTAGTCTGATGGTTAGGTTTAGGGTCAGGTTCAGGGTCATGGTCAGTTTTAGGTTCAGGTTCAAGTTTTGGTTTGGGGGCAAGGTCATGTCAGGTCAGGGTTAGGTTTGGGACAGGTTTAGTGTCAGGGTTAGGGTCAGGGTCAGGGTTAGGTTCATGGTTATGGTAAGGTCAGCTTTATGTTTAGGTTCTGGTTTATGAGAAGGTTCAGGATCAGGGTTAGCTTCAGGGTTACTACTCTGTTCAGAATCACGGATTGGGTCAGTGATAGGTTTACAGTCATGGTTAGGGTCAGGGTTAAGGTCAAGGCCAGGGTCAGTTTTAAGGTTATGTTCTGACATAGGCAAAGTTCAGAGTTAGGGTTATGATCAGGGTCAGGGAGAGGGTCAGAATTATTGTTAAAGTGGGGTTAGGTTTAGGGTTAGAGGTAGGTTGCGGGTTAGGGTTAGACCGGGGTAGGGTCAGTGTCAGGGATAATGTTAGGTGTTAGATTTAGGGTTAGGTTCAGCTTTAGGTTTCGGGTCAGGGCCCATGTTAGTGTCAGGGTCAGGGTTACGTTTTGGGTTAGAGATAGGTTCAGGCTCCCATTCAGTGTCAGGGTTAGTGTTAGGTTCAGGGTCAGGGTCACTGTTAGGGTCAGGGTTATGTTTCTGGTCTTTGCCTTGGTCGGGGTCAGGGTGAAGTCTAGGACAGTGCCAGGTTTACAGTCAGGATCAGGTATTGGTTTAAAGTCCCCATTCGGCTCAGGGTCAAGTTTATGTAGTGGTCATTGTTATGGTCGTGGTTAGGTTTAGGGTCAGGGCCAGGGTCAGGTTTAGGGTCAGGGTCTGGTATAGGCAAATTTCAGGGTTAGGGTTATGATCAGAGTCAGGTACAGGGTCAGGGTTATTGTTAATGTTTAGGGTTAGTTCTACGTTTAGCGTTCGGTTGACTGTTAGGGTTAGAACTTGTTAGGGTCAGGGTCCGTGGTAGGGTTCGGGGTTAGTGTTAGGGTTAGGTTCAGAGATAGGATTCGGGGGAGGGCCCATGTTAGTGTCAGGGTCAGGGTTACATTTAGGGTCAGAGTTAGGTTCAGTCTCACAGACAGGGTCACGTTTAGTGTTCCGTTGACTGTCGGCGTCACTGTAAGGGTCAGGGTTAGGTTATCGTCATGTTCTGGGTCAGGGTCAGGGTGAAGTTTAGCACCAGTGTCCTTTTTAGGGTCAGGTTCAGGTATTGGTTTAAAGTCCACATTCGCGTCAGGGACAGGGCTATGTAGTGGTCAGAGTTAGTGTCAAGGTTAGGATTAGGTTCAGAGTCAGGGTCAGGTAAAGGTCAGGGCCAGGGTCAGGTTGAGGGTCAGGCTTGGTATAGGGTCAATGTTCGGTTCAGTGTCACAGTTAGGTTTTGGCGGTCGGGTTTGGGCTTTGGTTTTGGGTTAGAGTTAGAAGTAGGGTTATGGTTAGGTTTAGGGTTACGGTTAGACAGTGTAAGGTCAGGGTTAGGTTTGTTTAGGGTAGGGGTTAGTGTTAGGTTCAGGGTCAGCATGACGTGTAGGTTCAGTGTCCTTATTAGGGTCATGGTTAGTGTTACCATTAGGTTTAGGGTTAGGGTCAAGCACACTGTCACGGTCAGGTGTAGGGTTAGGGTCCTGGTTAGGTCAGCGTCAGGGTTAAGATTAGGGTCAGGGTCAGGGTCCTGGTTAGGTTTGAGTCACGGTTATGGTAATGTCAGAGTTAGGTTTAGGTTCAGGGTCCACATCAGGGTCAGTGTCAGGCTAAGGTTTAGGTTTAGGTTTCAGGTCAGGATCACAGTAAGGGTCAGGTTCGGGGTCAGGGTCAGGGCTTGGGTCAGGTTTTGGGGCAGGCTCACAGTCAGTGTCAGGGTCAGGGTCAGGGTTAGTGGTTACTGTTAGGGTTAGCCCCGCTCCTGGGTCATGGACCCATCCGTTCAGGGTCTCAGGATAAACCCTGGGCAGAAGGGTGTAGACCCTACACCCGATCCCACTTAACCAGCCTTAAACTGGGCTGTGAACATGATTTGCACACCAGATATCTAAACCCTCATCAGCCTGATCCTGCTTGGGGCATCTCCACCCACGATGGCATGGCAAGGTCCTCTTTACACACAGACACACAGACACCGAGAGGCACTGGTACACACACACACACACACACACACACACACACAGAGAGACGGGGAGGAACCTAGGGCTACACAATTGGATAAGATGTGTGGGACTCTCTGACTCTGAGCCCCCTGGTGTCACCTTTTAATTTTATTGGCCAAAGGGCCTGCGGCGTTGGGGAAACCTGATATGAATTGCTAGGGAGGGGGCGTGTCTGGCGGGCGAGCTCTCTTTTCCCTGCATCCTCTTGGCTTTAGTACAGCAGAAGAATATGTCGCTTCCTTTAGGATGTGCCTTGAAATGAGCTGGGCATGGCGGTTTTCTCTATAATGGGGTGCCTGGATACGTGGGTTCCAATTCAGTTGGGCTCTGTCGTCAAGGAAGTGAGGTCACCACTGGCTGGGGGCTCCTTACCAAACTTCCTGCTCCACCAGAGCTCCCTGAGCCGCCGTTCCCCAAGCTGCTCAAGGCTCACACTCCACTCAATGCAGTGCCCATCCAGTGACCCACAGACAGCCTCACCCCAGCCCCTGGGAGGCCTGGGTGCAGCTTCTGTCCCCGCTGGCGGGAACAGAGCTGGGTTTACTCCAGCTTAGTGTTAGGGTTAGGGTTCAGAATGACTTAGGGTCAGGGTTAGGGTTAGACGTCTTTGGGGTCAGAGTTAGCATAAGGTTTAGGGTGGGGTCAGGGTTAGGGTTAGGTTCAGGGTAAGGTTTAGGGTCAGGATCACATTATGTCTGGGTTAGCGTTACGGTCAGAGTCAGGCTCAGGGTCAGTGTTAGGCTGATGGTTAGGTTTAGGGTCAGGTTCAGGGTCATGGTCAGTTTTAGGTTCAGGTTCAAGTTTTGGTTTGGGGGCAAGGTCATGTCAGGTCAGGGTTAGGTTTGGGACAGGTTTAGTGTCAGGGTTAGGGTCAGGGTCAGGGTTAGGTTCATGGTTATGTTAAGGTCAGCTTTATGTTTGGGTTCTGTTTTATGAGTAGGTTCAGGATCAGGGTTAGCTTTAGGGTTACTACTCTGTTCAGGATCACGGATTGGGTCAGTGTTAGGTTTACAGTCATGGTTAGGGTCAGGGTTAAGGTCAAGGCCAGGGTCAGTTTTAAGGTTAAGTTCTGACATAGGCAAAGTTCAGAGTTAGGGTTATGATCAGGGTCAGGGAGAGGGTCAGGATTATTGTTAAAGTGGGGGTAGGTTTAGGGTTAGACGTAGGTTGCGGGTTAGGGTTAGACCGGGGTAGGGTCAGTGTCAGGGATAATGTTAGGGGTTAGATTTAGGGTTAGGTTCAGCATTAGGTTTCGGGTCAGGGCCCATGTTAGTGTCAGGGTCAGGGTTACATTTAGGGTTAGAGATAGGTTCAGGCTCCCATTCAATGTCAGGGTTAGTGTTAGGTTCAGGGTCAGGGTCACTGTTAGGGTCAGGGTTATGTTTCTGGTCTTTGCCTTGGTCGGGGTCAGGGTGAAGTCTAGGACAGTGTCAGGTTTACGGTCAGGATCAGGTATTGGTTTAAAGTCCCCATTCGGGTCAGGGTCAAGATTATGTAGTGGTCATTGTTAGGGTCGTGGTTAGGTTTAGGGTCAGGGCCAGGGTCAGGTTTAGGGTCAGGGTCTGGTATAGGCAAAGTTCAGGGTTAGGGTTACGATCAGAGTCAGGTACAGGGTCAGGGTTATTGTTAATGTTTAGGGTTAGTTCTACGTTTAGCGTTCGGTTGACGGTTAGGGTTAGAACTTGTTAGGGTCAGGGTCCGTGGTAGGGTTCGGGGTTAGTGTTAGGGTTAGGTTCAGAGATAGGATTCGGGGGAGGGCCCATGTTAGTGTCAGGGTCAGGGTTACATTTAGGGTCAGAGTTAGGTTCAGTCTCATAGTCAGGGTCAGGTTTAGTGTTCCGTTGACTGTCGGCGTCACTGTAAGGGTCAGGGTTAGGTTATCGTCATGGTCTGGGTCAGGGTCAGGGTGAAGTTTAGCACCAGTGTCCTTTTTAGGGTCAGGTTCAGGTATTGGTTTAAAGTCCACATTCGGGTCAGGGACAGGGCTATGTAGTGGTCAGAGTTAGTGTCAAGGTTAGGATTAGGTTCAGAGTCAGGGTCAGGTAAAGGTCAGGGCCAGGGTCAGGTTGAGGGTCATGCTTGGGTATAGGGTCAATGTTCGGTTCAGTGTCACAGTTAGGTTTTGGCGGTAGGGTTTGGGATTGGGGTTTGGGTTAGAGTTAGAAGTAGGGTTATGGTTAGGGTTAGTGTTAGATAGTGTAAGATCAGGGTTAGGTTTGGTTTAAGGTAGGGGTTAGTGTTAGGTTCAGGGTCAGCATGACGTGTAGGTTCAGTGTCCTTATTAGGGTCATGGTTAGTGTTACCATTAGGTTTAGGGTTAGGGTCAAGCACACTGTCACGGTCAGGGGTAGGGTTAGGGTCCGGGTTAGGTCAGCGTCAGGGTTCAGATTAGGTTCAGAGTCAGGGTCCTGGTTAGGATTGAGTCACGGTTATGGTAATGTCAGAGTTAGGTTTAGGTTCAGGGTCCACATCAGTGTAAGTGTCAGGCTTAGGTTTAGGTTTAGGTTTCAGGTCAGGATCACAGTCAGGGTCAGGTTCGGGGTCAGGGTCAGGGTTTGGGTCAGGTTTTGGGGCAGGCTCACAGTCAGTGTCAGGGTCAGGGTCAGGGTTAGTGGTTACTGTTAGGGTTAGCCCCGCTCCTGGGTCATGGACCCATCCGTTCAGGGTCTCAGGATAAACCCTGTGCAGGCGGGTGTAAACCCTACACCCGATCCCACTTAACCAGCCTTAAACTGGGCTGTGAACATGACTTGCCGACCAGATATCTAAACCCTCATCAGCCTGATCCTGCTTGGGGCATCTCCACCCACGATGGCATGGCAAGGTCCTCTTTACACACAGACACACAGACACCCAGAGGCACTCGCACACACACACACACACACACACACACATACACGGAGACGGGGAGGAGACCTAGGGCTACACAATTGGATAAGATGTGTGGGACTCTCTGTCTCTGAGCCCCCTGGTGTCACCTTTTAATTTTATTGGCCAAAGGGCCTGGGGCGTTGGGGAAACCTGATATGAATTGCCAGGGAGGGGGCGTGTCTGGCGGGCGAGCTCTCTTTTCCCTGCATCCTCTTGGCTTTAGTACAGCAGAAGAACATGTCGCTTCCTTTAGGATGTGCCTAGAAATGAGCTGGGCATGGCGGTTTTCTAGTAATGGGGTGCCTGGACACGTGGGTTCCTATTCAGTTGGGCTCTGTCGTCAAGGAAGTGAGGTCACCACTGCCTGGAGGCTCCTTACCGAACTTCCTGCTCCACCAGAGCTCCCTGAGCCGCCGTTCCCCAAGCTGCTCAAGGCTCACACTCCACTCAAAGCAGTGCCCATCCAGTGACCCACAGACAGCCTCACCCCAGCCCCTGGGAGGCCTGGGTGCAGCTGCTGTCCCCGCTGGAGGGAACAGAGCTGGGTTTACTCCAGCTTAGTGTTAGGGTTAGGGTTAGGTTCATGGTTATGGTAAGGTCAGCTTTATGTTTAGGTTCTGTTTTATGAGTAGGTTCACGATCAGGGTTAGCTTTAGGGTTACTACTCTGTTCAGGATCACGGATTGGGTCAGTGTTAGATTCACAGTCATGGTTAGGGTCAACGTTAAGGTCAAGGCCAGGGTCAGTTTTAAGGTTATATTCTGACATAGGCAAAGTTCAGAGTTAGGGTTATGATCAGGGTCAGGGAGAGGGTCAGTATTATTGTTAAAGTGGGGTTAGGTTTAGGGTTAGAGGTAGGTTGCGGGTTAGGGCTAGACCGGGGTAGGGTCAGTGTCAGGGATAATGTTAGGGCTTATATTTAGGGTTAGGTTCAGCATTAGGTTTCAGGTCAGGGCCCATGTTAGTGTCAGGGTCAGGGTTACGTTTAGGGTTAGAGATAGGTTCAGGCTCCCATTCAGTGTCAGGGTTAGTGTTAGGTTCAGGGTCAGGGTCACTGTTAGGGTCAGGGTTACGTTTCTGGTCTTTGCCTTGGTCGGGGTCAGTGTGAAGTCTAGGGCCAGTGTTAGGTTTACGGTCAGGATCAGGTATTGGTTTAAAGTCCCCATTCGGGTCAGGGACAAGATTATGTAGTGGGCATTGTTAGGGTCGTGGTTAGGTTTAGGGTCAGGGCCAGGGTCAGGTTTAGGGTCAGGGTCTGGTATAGGCAAAGTTCAGGGTTAGGGTTATGATCAGAGTCAGGTATAGGGTCAGGGTTATTGTTAATGTTTAGGGTTAGTTCTACGTTTAGCGTTCGGTTGACGGTTAGGGTTAGAACTTGTTAGGGTCAGGGTCCGAGGTAGGCTTAGGGGTTAGTGATAGGGTTAGGTTCAGAGATAGGATTCGGGGGAGGGCCCATGTTAGTGTCAGGGTCAGGGTTACATTTAGGGTCAGAGTTAGGTTCAGTCTCACAGTCAGGGTCAGGTTGAGTGTTCCGTTGACTGTCGGCGTCACTGTAAGGGTCAGGGTTAGGTTATCGTCATGGTCTGGGTCAGGGTCAGGGTGAAGTTTAGCATCAGTGTCCTTTTTAGGGTCAGGTTCAGGTATTGGTTTAAAGTCCACATTCGCGTCAGGGACAGGGCTATGTAGTGGTCAGAGTTAGTGTCAAGGTTAGGATTAGGTTCAGAGTCAGGGTCAGGTAAAGTTCAGGGCCAGGGTCAGGTTGAGGGTCAGGCTTTGGTATAGGGTCAATGTTCGGTTCAGTGTCACAGTTAGGTTTTGGCGGTAGTGTTTGGGCTTGGGGTTTGGGTTAGAGTTAGAAGTAGGGTTATGGTTAGGTTTAGGGTTACGGTTAGACAGCGTAAGGTCAGGGTTAGGTTTGGTTTAGGGTAGGGGTTAGTGTTAGGTTCAGGGTCAGCATGACGTGTAGGTTCAGGGTCCTTATTAAGGTCATGGTTAGAGTTACCATTAGGTTTAGGGTTAGGGTCAAGCACACTGTCACGTTCAGGGGTAGGTTTAGGGTCCGGGTTAGGTCAGCATCAGGGTTAGGATTAGGGTCAGGGTCAGGGTCCTGGTTAGGTTTGAGTCACGGTTATGGTAATGTCAGAGTTAGGTTTAGGTTCAGGGTCCACATCAGGGTAAGTGTCAGGCTTAGGTTTAGGTTTAGGTTTCAGGTCAGGATCACAGTCAGGGTCAGGTTCGGGGTCAGGGTCAGGGCTTGGGTCAGGTTTTGGGGCAGGCTCACAGTCAGTGTCAGGGTCAGGGTCAGGGTTAGTGGTTACTGTTAGGGTTAGCCCCGCTCCTGGGTCATGGACCCATCTTTTCTGGGTCTCAGGATAAACCCTGGGCAGAAGGGTGTAGACCCTACACCCGATCCCACTTAACCAGCCTTAAACTGGGCTGTGAACATGACTTGCCCACCAGATATCTAAACCCTCATCAGCCTGATCCTGCTTGGGGCATCTCCACCCACGATGGCATGGCAAGGTCCTCTTTACAGACAGACACACAGACACCCAGAGGCACTGGCACACACACACACACACACACACACACACACAGACACCCAGAGGCACTCGCGCACACACACACACACACACACACACACACACACACACAGACGGGGAGGAGACCTAGGGCTACACAATTGGATAAGATGTGTGGGACTCTCTGACTCTGAGCCCCCTGGTGTCACCTTTTAATTTTATTAGCCAAAGGGCCTGCGGCGTTGGGGAAACCTGATATGACTTGCCAGGGAGGGGGCGTGTCTGGCGGGCGAGCTCTCATTTCCCTGCATCCTCTCGGCTTTAGTACAGCAGAAGATAATGTCGCTTCCTTTAGGATGTGCCTAGAAATGAGCTGGGCATGGCGTTTTTCTCTGTAATGGGGTGCCTGGATACGTGGGTTCCAATTCAGTTGGGCTCTGTCGTCAAGGAAGTGAGGTCACCACTGCCTGGGGGCTCCTTACCGAACTTCCTGCTTCACCAGAGCTCACTGAGCCGCCGGTCCCCACGCTTCTCAAGGCTCACACTCCACTCAATGCAGTGCCCATCCAGTGACCCCCATAGAGCCTCCCCGCAGCTCCTTGGAGGCCTGGGTGCAGCTGCTGTCCCCGCTGGAGGGAACAGAGCTGGGTTTACTCCAGCTTAGTGTTAGGGTTAGGGTAAAGAATGACTTAGGGTCAGGGTTAGGGTTAGACGTCTTTGGGCTCAGGGTTAGTGTAAGGTTTAGGGTGGGGTCAGGGTTAGGGTGTGGTTCATGGTTAGGTTTAGGGTCAGGATCACAGTAGGTCCAGGGTTAGCGTTACGGTCAGAGTCAGGCTCAGGGTCAGTGTTAGGCTGATGTTTAGGTTTAGGGTCAGGTTCAGGGTCATGGTCAGTTTTAGGTTCAGGTTCAAGTTTTGGTTTCGGGGCAAGGTCATGTCAGTTCAGGGTTAGGTTTGGGACAGGTTTAGTGTCAGGGTTAGGGTCAGGGTCAGGGTTAGGTTCATGGTTATGGTAAGGTCAGCTTTATTTTTAGGTTCTGTTTTATGAGTAGGTTCATGATCAGGGTTAGCTTTAGGGTTACTACTCTGTTCAGGATCACGGATTGGGTCAGTGTTAGGTTTACATTCATGGTTAGGGTCAACGTTTAGGTCAAGGCCAGGGTCAGTTTTAAGGTTATATTCTGACATAGGCAAAGTTCAGAGTTAGGGTTATGATCAGGGTCAGGGAGAGGGTCAGGATTATTGTTAAAGTGGGGTTAGGTTTAGGGTTAGAGGTAGGTTGCGGGTTAGGGTTAGACCGGGGTAGGGTCAGTGTCAGGGATAATGTTAGGGTTAGATTTAGGGTTAGGTTCAGCATTAGGTTTCGGGTCAGGGCTCATGTTTGTGTCAGGGTCAGGGTTATGTTTAGGGTTAGAGATAGGTTCAGGCTCCCATTCAGTGTCAGGGTTAGTGTTAGGTTCAGGGTCAGGGTCACTGTTAGGGTCAGGGTTACGTTTCTGGTCTTTGCCTTGGTCGGGGTCAGGGTGAAGTCTAGGGCCAGTGTCAGGTTTACGGTCAGGATCAGGTATTGGTTTAAAGTCCCCATTCGGGTCAGGGACAAGATTATGTAGTGCTCATTGTTAGTGTCATGGTTAGGTTTAGGGTCATGGCCAGGGTCAGGTTTAGGGTCAGGGTCTGGTATAGGCAAAGTTCAGGGTTAGGGTTATGATCAGAGTCAGGTATAGGGTCAGGGTTATTGTTATTGTTTAGGGTTAGTTCTAAGTTTAGATTTCGGTTGACGGTTAGGATTAGAACTTGTTAGGGTCAGGGTCCGTGGTAGGGTTAGGGGTTAGTGTTAGGGTTAGGTTCAGAGATAGGATTCGGCGGAGGGCCCATGTTAGTGTCAGGGTCAGGGTTACATTTAGGGTCAGAGTTAGGTTCAGTCTCACAGTCAGGGTCAGGTTGAGTGTTCCGTTCACTGTCGGCGTCACTGTAAGGGTCAGGGTTAGGTTATCGTCATGGTCTGGGTCAGGGTCAGGGTGAAGTTTAGCACCAGTGTCCTTTTTAGGGTCAGGTTCAGGTACTGGTTTAAAGTCCACATTCGCGTCAGGGACAGGGCTATGTAGTGGTCAGAGTTAGTGTCAAGGTTAGGATTAGGTTCAGAGTCAGGGTCAGGTAAAGTTCAGGGCCAGGGTCAGGTTGAGGGTCAGGCTTTGGTATAGGGTCAATGTTCGGTTTCAGTGTCACAGTTAGGTTTTGGCGGTAGTGTTTTGGCTTTGGGGTTTGGGTTAGAGTTAGAAGTAGGGTTATGGTTAGGTTTAGGGTTACGGTTAGACAGCGTAAGGTCAGGGTTAGGTTTGGTTTAGGGTAGGGGTTAGTGTTAGGTTCAGGGTCAGCATGACGGTGTAGGTTCAGGGTCCTTATTAAGGTCATGGTTAGAGTTACCATTAGGTTTAGGGTTAGGGTCAAGCACACTGTCACGGTCAGGGGTAGGGTTAGGGTCCGGGTTAGGTCAGCGTCAGGGTTAGGATTAGGGTCAGGGTCAGGGTCCTGGTTAGGTTTGAGTCACGGTTATGGTAATGTCAGAGTTAGGTTTAGGTTCAGGGTCCACATCAGGTTAAGTGTCAGGCTTAGGTTTAGGTTTAGGTTTCAGGTCAGGATCACAGTCAGGGTCAGGTTCGGGGTCAGGGTCAGGGCTTGGGTCAGGTTTTGGGGCAGGCTCACAGTCAGTGTCAGGGTCAGGGTCAGGGTTAGTGGTTACCGTTAGGGTTAGCCCCGCTCCTGGGTCATGGACCCATCTTTTCTGGGTCTCAGGATAAACCCTGGGCAGAAGGGTGTAGACCCTACACCCGATCCCACTTAACCAGCCTTAAACTGGGCTGTGAACATGACTTGCCCACCAGATATCTAAACCCTCATCAGCCTGATCCTGCTTGGGGCATCTCCACCCACGATGGCACGGCAAGGTCCTCTTTACAGACAGACACACAGACACCCAGAGGCACTGGCACACACACACACACACACACACACACACACAGACACCCAGAGGCACTCGCGCGCACACACACACACACACACACACACACACACACACACACACAGACGGGGAGGAGACCTAGGGCTACACAATTGGATAAGATGTGTGGGACACTCTGACTCTGAGCCCCCTGGTGTCACCTTTTAATTTTATTAGCCAAAGGGCCTGCGGCGTTGGGGAAACCTGATATGACTTGCCAGGGAGGGGGCGTGTCTGGCGGGCGAGCTCTCATTTCCCTGCATCCTCTCGGCTTTAGTACAGCAGAAGAACATGTCGCTTCCTTTAGGATGTGCCTAGAAATGAGCTGGGCATTGCGGTTTTCTCTGTAATGGGGTGCCTGGATACGTGGGTTCCAATTCAGTTGGGCTCTGTCGTCAAGGAAGTGAGGTCACCACTGCCTGGGGGCTCCTTACCGAACTTCCTGCTTCACCAGAGCTCCCTGAGCCGCCGGTCCCCACGCTTCTCAAGGCTCACACTCCACTCAATGCAGTGCCCATCCAGTGACCCCCATAGAGCCTCCCCGCAGCCCCTTGGAGGCCTGGGTGCAGCTGCTGTCCCCGCTGGAGGGAACAGAGCTGGGTTTACTCCAGCTTAGTGTTAGGGTTAGTGTTAAGAATGACTTAGGGTCAGGGTTAGGGTTAGACGTCTTTGGGCTCAGGGTTAGCGTAAGGTTTAGGGTGGGGTCAGGGTTAGGGTGTGGTTCATGGTTAGGTTTAGGGTCAGGATCACAGTAGGTCCAGGGTTAGCGTTACAGTCAGAGTCAGGCTCAGGGTCAGTGTTAGGCTGATGGTTAGGTTTAGGGTCAGGTTCAGGGTCATGGTCAGTTTTAGGTTCAGGTTCAAGTTTTGGTTTCGGGGCAAGGTCATGTCAGTTCAGGGTTAGGTTTGGGACAGGTTTAGTGTCAGGGTTAGGGTCAGGGTCAGGGTTAGGTTCATGGCTATGGTAAGGTCAGCTTTATGTTTAGGTTCTGTTTTATGAGTAGGTTCAGGATCAGGGTTAGCTTTAGGGTTACTACTCTGTTCAGGATCACGGATTGGGTCAGTGTTAGGTTTACAGTCATGGTTAGGGTCAGGGTTAAGGTCAAGGCCAGGGTCAGTTTTAAGGTTAAGTTCTGACATAGGCAAAGTTCAGAGTTAGGGTTATGATCAGGGTCAGGGAGAGGGTCAGGATTATTGTTAAAGTGGGGTTAGGTTTAGGGTTAGAGGTAGGTTGCGGGTTAGGGTGAGACCGGGGTAGGGTCAGTGTCAGGGATAATGTTAGGGTTAGATTTAGGGTTAGGTTCAGCATTAGGTTTCGGGTCAGGGCTCATGTTAGTGTCAGGGTCAGGGTTATGTTTAGGGTTAGAGATAGGTTCAGGCTCCCATTCAGTGTCAGGGTTAGTGTTAGGTTCAGGGTCAGGGTCACTGTTAGGGTCAGGGTTACGTTTCTGGTCTTTGCCTTGGTCGGGGTCAGGGTGAAGTCTAGGGCCAGTGTCAGGTTTACGGTCAGGATCAGGTATTGGTTTAAAGTCCCCATTCGGGTCAGGGACAAGATTATGTAGTGCTCATTGTTAGTGTCATGGTTAGGTTTAGGGTCAGGGCCAGGGTCAGGTTTAGGGTCAGGGTCTGGTATAGGCAAAGTTCAGGGTTAGGGTTATGATCAGAGTCAGGTATAGGGTCAGGGTTATTGTTATTGTTTAGGGTTAGTTCTAAGTTTAGATTTCGGTTGACGGTTAGGATTAGAACTTGTTAGGGTCAGGGTCCGTGGTAGGGTTAGGGGTTAGTGTTAGGGTTAGGTTCAGAGATAGGATTCGGCGGAGGGCCCATGTTAGTGTCAGGGTCAGGGTTACATTTAGGGTCAGAGTTAGGTTCAGTCTCACAGTCAGGGTCAGGTTTAGTGTTCCGTTGACTGTCGGTGTCACTGTAAGAGTCAGGGTTAGGTTATCGTCATGGTCTGGGTCAGGGTCAGGGTGAAGTTTACAATCTCCCGGTGTAGGCAATGCTTGGCCTTTGGAACTGGACCTCAGGCGGACTCGCGGACAAGGCCTGTGTTTCCCCACTAGAATGGAGAGATGACAGGAACCCTGATCACCTCCCTTTCACTGGAATGGGAAGTTTTGGGGATAGTCCCCACTCCTTTCCCCGCAAACCCCCTGCCACCGAAAACGCTGTCACATGTTGGAGGAATATGGCATGTGACTGCCCGTTTCTCGACTGTGCTGTTTCTGCGAGTTCCGGGTATGGCTCCTGGTCGCTAGCCCAAGTCTGCCCTACGGACAGGAGGTCAAGGAGATGCTGTCCCCTTGGGACCAGAGGCACAGGACAGGCCTGCCTTCTGCCCAGACTCCTTCCTCAGAGTGGAGCACGTGTCCCTGCCCTAGTCGTCCCCTCATGTCTCCTTAGGAACCAGGCTTTGTCTCTCCGCACAGAGGGCGGGTGACACTTGTCTTGCCACCGGCCTGCTATTCCTGCCATGGCAGGCTACCCTGCTTCCCGTCCTTTTCCCGACCACAAGGCCAAAGTCTCCTTCTCTTCTCTGGGGGAGGTGTGCTGCGCCCTCCCCAACTTTCTCCTGGGGAGTGCAGTGACAGACGTGTGCAACCACGCTTCTCTCTCAGATCTCAAATACACAACATAACCCTACACCTAAAGGAGTTGGAGAAAGAACAACAAAGAAAGCCTAAACCCAGCAGGAGAAGAGGAATAATAAAGATCAGAGCAGAAATCAATGAAATAGAAACAAACAAACAAACAAACAAAAACCACAAAAAACCAACAACAACAAAAAAAACAATAGAACAAATCAACGAAACTAAGAGCTGGTTCTTTGAAAGAATTAATAAGATTGATCAACCCCTTTCCAGACTTATCAAAAAGAAAAGAGAAAGAACCCAAATAAATAAAATCATGAATGAAAGTGGAGAGATCACAACCAACACCAAAGAAATACAAACAATTATAAGAACATACTATGAGCAACTCTACGCCAACAAATTCAAGAATCTGGAAGAAATGGATACATTCCTAGAGACATATAAACTACCACAACTGAACCAGGAAGAAATAGAAAACCTGAACAGACCCATAACCAGTATGGAGATTGAAACAGTCATCAAAAATCTCCAAACAAACAAAAGCCCCGGGCCAGATGGCTTCCCAGGGGAATTCTACCAAACATTTAAAGAAGAATTAATTCCTATTCTCATGATACTGTTCCAAAAAAAATGAAATGGAAGGAAAACTCCCAAACTGTTTTTTTTTTCCTGAGGCCAGCATCACCTTGATCCCAAAACCAGACAATGTTCCCATCAAAAATGTGAACTACAGACCAATATCCTTGATGAACACAGATGCTAAAATCTCTCACCAAAATACTAGCCAATAGGATTCAACAGTACATTAAAAGGATTATTCACCACGACCAACTGGGATTTATTCCAGGGCTACAAGGTTGGTTCAACATCTGCAAATCAATCAATGTGATACAGCACATCAATAAAAACATATGATACTCTCCATAGATGCTGAAAAAGCATTTGGCAAAGTGCAGTGTCCCTTCCTGATTAAAACTCTTCAAAGTGTAGGGATAGAGGGCACATATTATCAATATTATCAAAGCCATCTATGAAAAACCCACTGCAAAATATCATTCTCAATGGAGAAAAACTGAATACTTTTCCGCTGAGGTCAGGAACACGGCAGGGATGTCCGTTATCACCACTGCTCATCAAAATCGTACTAGAAGTCCTAGCCTCAGCAATCAGACAACAAAAAGAAATTAAAGGCATCCAAATTTTGCCAAATTGGCAGAAGAGAAGTCAAACTATCCCTGTTGCAGATGATATGATACTGTATGTGGAAAACTTAAAGGACTCCACTCCAAATCTGCTATAACTTGTATAGAAATTCTGTAAAGTGTCAGGATATAAATCAATGAACAGAAATTGGTTGCATTTTTTTTTTATACAAACAAGACTGAAGAAAGAAATTAAGGAGTGAATCCCATTTACAATTGCACCCAAAACCCTAAGATGCCTAGGAATAAACCTAACAAAGAATCTATACTCAGAAAACTCTAAAGTACTCATGAAAGAAATTGAAAAAAGACACAAAGAAATGGAAAAATGTTCCATGCTCCTGTATTGGAAGAACAAATATTGTGAAAATGTCTATGCTACCTAAAGCAATCTACACATTTAATGCAATCCCTATCAAAATCCCATCCATTTTTTTTTCAAAGAAATGGGACAAATCATCCTAAAATCTATATGGAACCAGAAAATACTTCGAATAGCCAGAAGAATATTGAAAAAAAGAAAGCCAAAGTTGTGTGCATCACAATTCCAGACTTCAAGCTCTATTACAATGTTGTCATCATCAAGATAGTAGGGAACTGTCCCAAAAAACAGACATAGATCAATGGAACAGAATAGAGAGCCCAGAAATACACCCTCAACTCTATGGTCAACTAATCTTCAACAAAGCAGGAAGGAATGTCCTATGGAAAAAAGACAGCCTCTTCAGCAAATGGTGTTGGGAAAATTGAACAGCCACATGCAGAAAAATGAAATTGGACCATTTCCTTATACCATACATGAAAATAGACTGCAAATGGATGAAGAAGCATAATGTGAGAAAGGAATCCATCAAAATCCTTGAGGAGAGAACAGGTAGCAACCTCTTTGACCTCAGCAGCAGCAACTTCTTCCTAGGAACATCGCCAAAGGCAAGGGAAGCAAGGGCAAGAATGAACTATTGGGATTTCATCAGATCAAAAAGCTTTTGCACAGCAAAGGAAACATTTAACAAAGCCAAAAGATGACTGTCAGAAGTTATCTGGGAGAAGATATTTGCAAATGACATACCAGATAAAGGGCCAGTATCTATCCAAAATCTATAAAGAGCTTATCAAACTCAACACCCTAAGAACAAAATAATCGAATGAAAAAAAAGGGCAGAGGACATGAACAGACATTTCTGCAAAGAATACATCCAAATGGCCAACAGACACATGAAAAAATGCTCCACATCACTCGGCATCAGGGAAATACAAATCAAAACCAGAATGAGATACCACCTCACACCTTTCAGAATGGCTAAAATGAACAAGTCAGTCAATGACAGATGCTGGTGAGGATGTGGAGAAAGGGCAACCCTCCTACACTGTACGTGGGAATGCAAGCTGGTGCAACAACTCTGGAAAACAGCGTGGAGGTGCCTCAAAAAGCTGAAAATAGAACTAGCCTATGACCCAGTGATTATAGTACTGGATATATACCCTAAAGATACAAACGTGGCATAATGAAGGGGCACATGCACCCAAATGTTTATAGCAGCAATGTCCACAATAGTTTAAACTATGGAAAGAACCTAAATGTCCTTCAACAGATCAATCAATAAATAAGATGTGGTATATATGTACAATGGGATACTGTGCAGCCATCAAAAGAAATGAAATCCTGCTATTTGTGATGACATGGATGGAACTAGAGGGTATTATGCTTGGCGAAATAAATCAATCTGAGAAAGACAACTATCATATGATCTCCCTGATATGATGAAGTTGAGATGCAACATAGGCGGTTTCGGGCATACGAAAAGAAAAATAAAAGAAGATGGGATTGGGAGGGAGACAAACCATAAAGGACGGAATCTCACAAAACAGACTGAGGGTCGCTGGGGGGAGGTGTGTTGGGAGAGGATGGTAGGGGTATGGACATTGGGGAGGGCAGGTGCTATGGTGAGTGATGGTGAGTGCTGTGAAATGGGTAAACCTGGTGATCCACAGACCTGTACCCCTAGGGATAAAAACACATTATATGTTTATAAAAATTTTAAAAAATATTTAAAAAATCCATTAAAGAAAAAAAACACATATTGCAAGCCTAGAGCTAATCTCATATTCAATCAAAAAAGTTTGAATGTTTTCCCCTTAAAGATCAGAAAAAAGACAAGTGTGTCCACTTTCACTACTCTCATTTGACATAGTACAGGATGTCCTAGCCAGAGAAACAACGAACACAAAGAAATAAAAGACCCCAAAAGAAAAAAAGGAAGAAGTAAAATTTTATTTTTTTGGATAACATGAACTTACATGCAAAAAAATCCTAAAAACTTCACAAAAAATTTTGAATAAACAAATTTAATAAAGCTGCCAAATACAAGATCAATATATAAAAGACAAGAATTTTGTTTTGTTTCATTTTTTAAAATAGTTTTTCATGTCATCCTTGCTCAGTGATCACGCTAATCTTCTCTGCATCATTCCAATTTTAGTATATGTGCTGCCAAAGTAAGCACAAGACAGGAGCATTTTAACACTCTAATGATGAACTATCTGAAAAAATAAAGAGAACAATCTAATTCACAATAGCATCAAAAATAATAAAATACTTAGGAAAAGATTTAACTAAGAAGATGAAAGATCTGTACCCCATAAACTATGACATTGATAAAGAAATTGAAGGAGACATAAATGTAAAGATAGCTCATATTTATGAATGGTAAGAATTAACATTGTTAAAATGTCCATACTACCAAAAACCATCTGTAAATTCAATTCCTATCAAAAATCCAATGTTAGGGGCGCCTGGGTGGCTCAGTGGGTTAAGCCGCTGCCTTCGGCTCAGGTCATGATCCCAGGGTCCTGGGATCGAGCCCTGCATCAGGCTCTCAGCTCAGCAGGAAGCTGCTACCTCTTCTCTCTCTGCCTGCCTCTCTGCCTGCTTGTCATCTCTCTCTGTCAAATAAATAAATAAATAATCTTTTTTAAAAAATCCAATATTTTTTTTTACAAAAGTAAGTAAAGAATCCTAAAATTTATATGAGACCATAAAAGACAACAAGAAGCGAAATTACACTTCTTGATTTGAAACTATACTACAAAGCCCTCATGCTCAAAACAATAAAGTATACTGGCATAAAAATAGACCAATAAACAAGTAGAACAGAATTGAGAGTCCAGAAATAAATCCTTTCATACAGTCACCTAATATTTGACAGGGGCCAACATATATAATGGGTAAAGATAGTCTGTTCAATAAATGATATTTAAAACTGAATAGTCACATAAACCAGCATGAAACTGGAACCTTATATCACTCATAAATCTTAACTTGAAATAGATTAAGGACTTAAATGTGATGCATGAAACTAAATTTCCTAAAGGAAAACATAGGAAAAATTCTCCTTGACATTGGTCTTGCCAATAGTTTTTTGGATACCAGGCCAAAAACACAAGCAAAAGAAGCAAAAATAAATGCATCAAACTAAAGTTTCTGCATTGCCAAAAAAAAAAAAAAAAAAAGGGAATGAAAACACAATCCACAGAATGGAAGAAAATACTTACAAATCTTATATCTGAAAGGAGGTTAATAACCAACAGATACAAATAGAAAAAAATATATAATTAAAAAAATAGCAAAAGGATCTCAATAGACTTTTTTTTCAAAAAAGTTATATAAATGACCAACAGGAGCATTAAATAGTGCTCAACGTAAAAACTCAGGGCAAAGTCATTATGTTGTTGTTGTTGTTGTTTACCTCTGAAAAACACAACAAGATATTACTAACTATTAGAATATGTACTACTAAAAAATTAAAACTAACAAATTTTGGTAAATATTGGGGAAAATGGGGAACTTATGCACTGTGATAGGGATATAAATTTGTATGGAAAAAACAGTATGGAGATTATTCATATTATTAAAAGTAAAATTACCATATGATTCAGTAATCCCACCTCTAGGTATATATCTAAAGGAAACGAAGTCACTATTCGAAGACATATCGGCACTCTTATGTTCATTATAAAATTATTAACTCTAAGCAAGAGATGGAAATAACTTCAGTATCCATTCATGGATGAATGAATAAAATAAGTATGGTAAATATATACTATGGAATATTACTTAACCATGAAAAAAATTAAGAAATACTGCCATTTACAACAGCATGGATGGATCTTGAAGGTATTATACTAATTGAAATATTTCAAAAAGATTTTATATATATTTTTTAATTTATGTATTATGATATCCCTTACATACAGAATCTGAAGAAAAAGCAAACTAATGGAAACTTAGAGTTGAGTTGACAAGAGGTGAACCTGGGGTGGAATAAGGTGGTCAAAGGGTACAAACTTGCAACTATAATATGAAAAAGTTCTGGGGATCTAATGTACAGCATGATGATCATAGTTAATAATATATACATACATTTTTATTGTGCTTCCCTTTATTAAACTTTGCATATATCACATTCTTACAAGTTGAAAGTTTATAGCAATCTTGTATAAAAGAGGTCTGCTTCCACCATTTTTCTAACAACATTTGTTCATTTTGTGTCTCTCTGTCACATGTTGGTAATTCTTGCAATATTTCAAGTTTTTTCATTATTATTGTATTTGTTATGGTGATCTGTGATCAGTAATTATGACCCACTGAAAACTCAGAACTAGTTTACTTAAGGTATATACATTGTTTTTCCTTAAAGACATAATGCTTTTGAACAGTACAGTATAGTGTTTATTTTTTATATGCACTGGGAAACATAATTTTTTATTTGCACTGGGAAACCAAAAAAAAATAATAATAATTTGACTTAGTTTATTGAGATAATCACTTTTTTTTTAAATTTTTTTTTAAATTTTTTATTTTATAAACATATATTTTTATCCCCAGGGGTACAGGTCTGTGAATCACCAGGTTTACACACTTCACAGCACTCACAAAAGCACATACCCTCCCCAATGTCCATAATCCCACCCCCTTCTCCCTAACCCCCTCCCCCCAGCAACCCTTAGTTTGTTTTGTGAGATTAAGAGTCACTTATGGTTTGTCTCCCTCCCAATCCCATCTTGTTTCATTTATTCTTCTCCTACCCACTTAAGCCACCATGTTGCATCACCACTTCCTCATATCAGGGAGATCATATGATAGTTGTCTTTCTCCGCTTGACTTATTTCGCTAAGCATGATACGCTCTAGTTCCATCCATGTTGTCGCAAATGGCAAGATTTCATTTCTCTTGATGGCTGCATAGTATTCCATTGTGTATATATACCACATCTTCTTGATCCATTCATCTGTTGATGGACATCTAGGTTCTTTCCATAGTTTGGCTATTGTAGACATTGCTGCTATAAACATTCGGGTGCATGTGCCCCTTTGGATCATTACATTTGTATCTTTAGGGTAAATACCCAACAGTGCAATTGCTGGGTCATAGGGCAGTTCTATTTTCAACATTTTGAGGAACCTCCATGCTGTTTTCCAGAGTGGTTGCACCAGCTTGCATTCCCACCAACAGTGTAGGAGGGTTCCCCTTTCTCCGCATCCTCGCCAGCATCTGTCATTTCCTGACTTGTTGATTTTAGCCATTCTGACTGGTGTGAGGTGTTGTTCTCATTGTGGTTTTGATTTGTATTTCCCTGATGCCGAGTGATATGGAGCACTTTTTCATGTGTCTGTTGGCCATCTGGATGTCTTCTTTTGCAGAAATGTCTGTTCATGTCCTCTGCCCATTTCTTGATTGGATTATTTATTCTTTGGGTGTTGAGTTTGCTAAGTTCTTTATAGATTCTGGACACTAGTCCTTTATCTGATATGTCGTTTGCAAATATCTTCTCCCATTCTGTCAGTTATCTTTTGATTTTGTGAACTGTTTCCTTTGCTGTGCAAAAGCTTTTGATCTTGATGAAATCCCAATAGTTCATTTTTTCCTTTGCTTCCCTTGCCTTTTGCGTTGTTCCTAGGAAGATGGTGCTGCGGCAGAGGTCGAAGAGGTTGCTGCCCGTGTTCTCCTCAAGGATTTTGATGGATTCCTTTCGCACATTGAGGTCCTTCATCCATTTTGAGTCTATTTTTGTGTGTGGTGTAAGGAAATGGTCCAATTTCATTTTTCTGCATGTGGCTGTTCAATTTTCCCAGCACCATTTATTGAAGAGGCTGTCTTTTTTTCATTGGACATTCTTTCCTGCTTTGTCGAAGATTAGTTGACCATAGATTTGAGGGTCTATTTCTGGGCTCTCTATTCTGTTCCATTGATCTATGTGTCTGTTTTTGTGCCAGTACCATGCTGTCTTGATGATGACAGCTTTGTAATAGAGCTTGAAATCCGGAATTGTGATGCCACCAACGTAGGCTTTTTTTTTCAATATCCCTTTGGCTATTCGAGGTCTTTTCTGGTTCCATATAAATTTTAGCATTATTTGTTCCATTTCTTTGAAAAAGATGGATGGTACTTTGATAAGAATTGCATTAAATGTGTAGATTGCTTTAGGTAGCATAGACATTTTCACAATATTTATTCTTCCAATCCAGGAGCATGGAACATTTTTCCATTTCTTTTGTGTCTTCCTCAATTTCTTTCATGAGTACTTTATAGTTTTCTGAGTATAGATTCTGTGTCTCTTTGGTTAGGTTTATTCCTAGGTATCTTATGGTTTTGGATGCAATTGTAAATGGGATTGACTCCTTAATATCTCTTTCTTCTGTCTTGCTGTTGGTGTAGAGAAATGCAACTGATTTCTGTGCATTGATTTTATATCCTGACACTTTACTGAATTCCTGTATAAGTTCTAGCAGTTTGGAGTGGAGTCTTTTGGGTTTTCCACATAGAGTATCATATCATCTGCGAAGAGTGATAATTTGACTTCTTCTTTGCCGATTTGGATGCCTTTAATTTCCTTTTGTTGTCTGATTGCTGAGGCTAGGACCTCTAGTACAATGCTGAATAGCAGTGGTGATAATGGACATCTCTGCCGTGTTCCTGACCTTAGCGGAAAAGCTTTCAGTTTTTCTCCATTGAGAATGATATTTGCGGTGGGTTTTTCATAGATGGCTTTGATGATATTGAGGTATGTGCCCTCTATCCCTACACTTTGAAGAGTTTTGATCAGGAAGGGATGCTGTACTTTGTCAAATGCTTTTTCAGCATCTATTGAGAGTATCATATGGTTCTTGTTCTTTCTTTTATTGATGTGTTGTATCACATTGACTGATTTGCGGATGTTGAACCAAACTTGCAGCCCTGGAATAAATCCCACTTGGTCGTGGTGAATGATCTTTTTAATGTACTGTTGAATCCTATTGGCTAGTATTTTGTTGAGTATTTTCGCATCTGTGTTCATCAAGGATATCGTTCTATAGCTCTCTTTTTTTGGTGGGATCCTTGTCTGGTTTTGGGATCAAGGTGATGCTGGCCTCATAAAATGAGTTTGGAAGTTTTCCTCCCATTTCTATTTTTTGGAACAGTTTCAGGAGAATAGGAATTAGTTCTTCTTTAAATGTTTGGTAGAATTCCCCCGGGAAGCCGTCTGGCCCTGGGCTTTTGTTTGTTTGGAGATTTTTAATGACTGTTTCAATCTCCTTACTGGTTATGGGTCTGTTCAGGCTTTCTATTTCTTCCTGGTTCAGTTGTGGTAGTTTATATGTTTCTAGGAATGCATCCATTTCTTCCAGATTGTCAAATTTATTGCCGTAGAGTTGCTCATAGTATGTTCTTATAATAGTTTGTATTTCTTTGGTGTTAGTTGTGATCTCTCCTCTTTCATTCATGATTTTATTTATTTGGGTCCTTTCTCTTTTCTTTTTGATAAGTCGGGCCAGGGGTTTATCAATTTTATTAATTCTTTCAAAGAACCAGCTCCTAGTTTCGTTGATTTGTTCTATTGTTTTTTTGGTTTCTATTTCATTGATTTCTGCTCTGATCTTTATGATTTCTCTTCTCCTGCTAGGCTTAGGGTTTCTTTTTTGTTCTTTCTCCAGCTCCTTTAGGTGTAGGGTTAGGTTGTGTACCTGAGACCTTTCTTGTTTCTTGAGAAAGGCTTGTACCGCTATATATTTTCCTCTCAGGACTGCCTTTGTTGTGTCCCACAGATTTTGAACCGTTGTATTTTCATTATCATTTGTTTCCATGATTTTTTTCAATTCTTCTTTAATTTCCCGGTTGACCCATTCATTCTTTAGAAGGATACTATTTAGTCTCCATGTATTTGGGTTCTTTCCAAACTTCCTTTTGTGGTTGAGTTCTAGCTTTAGAGCATTGTGGTCTGAAAATATGCAGGGAATGATCCCAATCTTTTGATACCGGTTGAGTCCTGATTTAGGACCGAGGATGTGATCTATTCTGGAGAATGTTCCATGTGCCCTAGAGAAGAATGTGTATTCTGTTGCTTTGGGATGAAATATTCTGAATATATCCGTGATGTCTATCTGGTCCAGTGTGTCGTTTAAGGCCTTTATTTCCTTGCTGATCTTTTGCTTGGATACCTGTCCATTTCAGTGAGGGGAGTGTTAAAGTCCCCTACTATTATTGTATTATTGTTGATGTGTTTCTTTGATTTTGTTATTAATTGGTTTATATAGTTGGCTGCTCCCACGTTGGGGGCATAGATATTTAAAATTGTTAAATCTTCTTGTTGAACAGACCC
Source organism: Mustela putorius furo (assembly GCF_011764305.1). Classification (NCBI taxonomy): domain Eukaryota; kingdom Metazoa; phylum Chordata; class Mammalia; order Carnivora; family Mustelidae; genus Mustela; species Mustela putorius. The sequence goes on from NW_025421843.1 coordinate 60,819, forward strand.
TTTGAGTATGATATAGTGTCCTTCCTCATCTCTTATTATAGTCTTTGGCTTAAAATCTAATTGATCTGATATAAGGATTGCCACTCCTGCTTTCTTCTGATGTCCATTAGCATGGTAAATTCTTTTCCACCCACTCACTTTAAATCTGGAGGTGTCTTCGGGCTTAAAATGAGTTTCTTGGAGGCAACATATAGATGGGTTTTGTTTTTTTTATCCATTCTGATACCCTGCGTCTTTTGACAGGGGCATTTAGCCCATTCACATTCAGGGTAACTATTGAGAGATATGAATTTAGGGCCATTGTATTGCCTGTAAGGTGACTGTTACTGTATATGGTCTCTGTTCCTTTCTGATCTACCACTTGTAGGCTCTCTCTTTGCTTAGAGGACCCCTTTCAATATTTCCTGTAGAGCTGGTTTGGTATTTGCAAATTCTTTCAGTTTTTGTTTGTCCTGGAAGCTTTTAATCTCTCCTTCTATTTTCAATGATAGCCTAGCTGGATATAGTATTCTTGGCTGCATGTTTTTCTCGTTTAGTGCTCTGAAAATATCATGCCAGCTCTTTCTGGCCTGCCAGGTCTCTGTGGATAAGTCAGCTGCCAATCTAATATTTTTACCATTGTATGTTACAGACCTCTTTTCCCGGGGCTGCTTTCAGGATTTTCTCTTTGTCACTGAGACTTGTAAATTTTACTATTAGGTGACGGGGTGTGGGCCTATTCTTATTGATTTTGAGGGGCGTTCTCTGAACCTCCTGAATTTTGATGCTCATTCCCTTTGCCATATTGGGGAAATTCTCCCCGATAATTCTCTCCAGTATACCTTCTGCTCCCCTCTCTCTTTCTTCTTCTTCTGGAATCCCAATTATTCTAATGTTGTTTTTCGTCTTATGGTGTCACTTATCTCTCGAATTCTCCCCTCGTGGTCCAGTAGCTGTTTGTCTCTCTTTTGCTCAGCTTCTTTATTCTCTGTCATTTGGTCTTCTATATCACTAATTCTTTCTTCTGCCTCATTTATCCTAGCAGTTAGAGCCTCCATTTTTGATTGCACCTCATTAATAGCTTTTTTGATTTCAACTTGGTTAGATTTTAGTTCTTTTATTTCTCCAGAAAGGGCTTTTATATCTCTCGAGAGGGTTTCTCTCATATCTTCCATGCCTTTTTCGAGCCCGGCTAGAACCTTGAGAATTGTCATTCAACTCTAGATCTGACATATTACCGATGTCTGTATTGATTAGGTCCCTAGCCTTCGGTACTGCCTCTTGTTCTTTTTTTTGTGTGTTGAATTTTTACGTCTTGTCATTTTGTCCAGATAAGAGTAAATGAAGGGGCAAGTAAAATACTAAAAAGGGTGGCAACAACCCCAGGAAAATATGCTTTAACCAAATTAGAAGAGATCCAAAATCGTGAGTGGGGAGAAAAGAAAAGGGATAAAAAGAGGTTCAAAAAAGAGGAAGAAGAAAAGAAAGAAAAAAAAAAGAAAAAAGAAAAAGAAAAAAAAAGTAAAGAATTTTTTTAAAAAAAAGAAAACACCTAAGAAAAATTTTAAAAAAAAAAAAAAAATATATATATTAGATAAACTAGTAAAAAATCGTTTAAAAAAGAAAAGGTAACAGTTAAAAAAAATTTTTACCCGAAGGCGAGAAGAAAAAAAAAAAAAAATGAAAAAGAAAAAATTAAATTAACTGCAAGACTAAAGAAATCACAGGAAAAAAGCCATGAGTTCCGTGCTTGGCTTTCTCCTCCTCTGGAATTCTGCTGCTCTCCTTGGTATTGAAACCGCTCTCCTTGGTAGGTGAACTTGGTCTCGGCTGGATTTTCTTGTTGATCTTCTGGGGGAGGGGCCTGTTGTAGTGATTTTCAAGTGTCTTTGCCCCAGGGGGAATTACACCGCCCTTACCCGAGGCCGTGGTGAGTAATCCGCTCCGGTTTGCTTTCAGGAGCTTTCGTTCCCTGAGCGCTTTCCGTAGAGTTCCGGAGGACAGGAATACAAATGGTGGCCTCCTGGTCTCGGGCCGGAGGAGCCGAGAGCCCAGGGCCCCACTCCTCAGTGCGCCCTCAGAGAACAGCGCCCAGTTACTCCCGTCTGCCTGACCTCCGGCCGCGCTCCGAGCTCACCGAGCCTGTGACCGGTTCAAGGTAACACCGAGCTGTGAGCTTACTGTCGGCTCTGTCTCTGCAGCCAGCTTTCCCTTTCTAATACCCGCAAGCTCTGCGACACTCAGACACCCCCGATCCTTCTATGACCCTGTGGGACCTGAGGCCACGCTGACCCCGCGTGGGCTTTGCCCCGGTTTAGCCTCTGGAGCGATGTCCCTCAGCGGAACAGACTTTTAAAAGTCCTGATTTTGTGCGCGGTTGCCCCGCCGCTTGCCAGGAGCCGGCCCCTCCCCCCGGGGTCTATCTTCCCGTCGCTTTGGATTCACTTCTCCGCTGGTCCTACCTTTTAGAAAGTGGTTGATTTTCTGTTTCCAGAATTGCTGTTCTTCTTCTCTTCGATCTGCCGATGGGTTTTCAGGTGTTTGCAATCTTTAGATAAGCTATCTAGCTGATCTCTGGCTAGCTGAAGCAGTCTCAGCTTGCTACTTCTCCGCCATCTTGACTCCTCGAGGTAATCACTTTATTGAGGCGGTCTGGAACAAAACCCACAAGACCTCTGAAGTTTATCTCTACTGTACTATATACATAAAAGTTGCTAAGAGAGTAGATCTTAAAATTCCTTACCATACATGCATAAAAAACAGTGGAAACTATATGAGATAGTAGATGTATTAACATTTTTATGTAGATTATATTGCAATACAGATGTATGCCAATTTATCAAATTGTACAAAATTTACACAATGTTAAAAGTTTGCAATGTTATAAGAAACCATTTCTTATATTTACAAATTATAATATGTCGATTATTTTTCAATAAAGCTGGAAAAAACTTTTTGTAGAATTAATCTATTTTTTAAAAAAAGGAAAGTAAGGAAGTAGAAACTGCAACTAACTCTGAAATAATAGAATACAAAATCCATTTTAGTTATATACACTGTGACAAAAACTATTAGTTAGTTTACAATGAAGGAGTACTTATGAAGCATGAAGGGTGGTCTATAAATAAGGCTGAAAGAGCTCAGTTTTAAGGTTTAAATTTAAAAATCTTCTTTTGAAATACTAAAACTCACCACCCATTTTTCCAAACATAAATGTCTTAACTGCATGAATTTTATTTCATACAACTCTATAATCTAGTTTCATAAGAAAGCAGCATGCAAATCTTGAATAAGACAGACTTGCTTAGGTTTCTTTATGTTCAACAGTAAAGGATACTTCCCTAAAAAGAAGAAAAATCAGCATATTTATTATGATAATTATTATTCATAATGAGATTCATATTGAATTAGGGAATATATATCCTCAGAGGGGGTAAAGTAAAATGAAATTTATTTTGGTAAATGTGTCTATGAAGAGTCAATACAATGCATCAATATGAAATGAATATTATCATTTTGAACAATTTAATTACTATTATTAGAATTATTATAAAGTATAAAAATAGCTATCATTTTAGCATGGAATATGAGACTCTCATGCTCCATGCTTCATTACATTCCACACAAACAACTCTGCATAATAAGTATTATCATCACCATTTCATGGGTTGAACAACTGAG